>NW_015112692.1:559177-572387 GCF_001443285.1 Poecilia latipinna | reverse complement strand
AAACAAAACTGTTCCTCAAAAATAAGTAGTGATCGTCAGGATGGAAATTATTGAGCTAATTTTAGTTTATGTGATGAATTACGCAAATGCAACAGGTTTATGTTCAGTCCATTATTAACCACAGAAAAGATTTGAAAGAGCATTTTTCACTCTTTTTTCCCTGTGGTGTGTAAATCAAATGAACAACAGATTGCATATCTGTGTTTTCACCTTCTTTCCAAGCATTGTATGTGTTGCATTAGCTTAAACCATATTTCAAGGCCAAACAATATATTTGCCTTAAAAATTTAACAGTTTGAAGAGTGTGACAGGCAACGTTCATGGGTTTAGGCCAGTGCAGATAAACTCTTGTGAGTAAACAAAACACAGACTAATTCTGCATAAAAAAAAGTCTCTAAAAGAGACTTTCAGCTGCTTCCACTCAATCTGTGTTTGTAGGTTTTACATACTCTGACTCACTTATATTAAGTAAATAAGCCACACCCCTGAGTTTTAGCTAGAATGCTAAATCTCTGCATTATAGCACTCTTGGAGTGATAATATTTACAATTGTCTCATAAATCTCAGTTAAGGTCAGTAGTCATGATTTAACAATAAGAAAGGAGACTGAAGAAAAATAACAGCATTCAGGAGAGTTCCAAATCAATAACCACTGCTGACAGAAAAAAAACCAAAAACAAACAAAAAAAAGACATCTCATATTTTCTGAACTTTTGATAAAATATTCTGTCGAGAAAAAAGTGGACCCATGAATTCAGCTCTCTATTTAGACAATCTAGCTATGTTAGGTGTTGACTACATTGCCCTCTTGTGGAGAGATGCAAATATTTGCCCAGGAGGCTTCATTCATTCATTCATACACCCCCATGTCTGATCCACTCTGATGGGCAACACAACCTGACACACAGTAAACATCTGTGATCCTAACATGACCTTATATGGGCGTGCGTGCGAGTCTCCATAGATATGACAGGATGTGCCCTATGGAGGCCTGATTTTGTCATCCCAGATCACACAACCGAGCTGGTTATGTCCTCCGTTCAGAACACGGCTGTCCACCTATCAACAATAACAAACAGAGAAAGCAACTGTGGACGACTAGCTGTCCAGTCCACCACACCACGACCAGTTAGACCACAAGAGAGCAGAACCGGAATGACACCGGAGAGCGTGTTTTCACATGCGGATTGGAGTCAGCTGCCACTGAAACGTGAATGAAAAGCTTCAATGCGACAGAGAAAAAAAGTAAATAAATAAAACAGCAAGTAGACAGATACTACAGAGCAGGATGTGTCTCGATGTCTCTGTGCTCACTGTGTTGCTCCCCCAAACAGAGAGGGGAGACAAAAAAAAAAAAAAGATCTTCACCTCTGAGAGCAGGCCTCCGCCACAGCCCACATCCAGGATTCTCAGTCCTGCCAGCGGTTGTCCGGGGTGACGTTCTCTCTGCGCATTCAACAGATTATCCCTGAAAAGATGGCGGAACCGTCAAAAGTCTCACATTTAAATTTGCTGAAGAACAGAAAAGTTTTCTTTCAATCTGGATAAAAATTAACTCATGGTGTCTAATAAGTCCAATTTAAGACTTTTTAGGATCTTTTGTTAATGCCACTTTGAATTGAATACAAGACGGAAAAAACTAAATCGAGGGAATAGCTGTGGGATGATGATGTGTTTCAATCAAGCAGAACAAAAGTAGAGAAAACAAATGCCGTCCACCCAACTAACAATAAATTTGCACTTGCCAATGACGGATGTAAAAAAAACTAACTAGCAAAGATATTTTAGCAGCTAGTTAATGGTAGCCTGAACCGCTTCGAGTTACAGAACGCAATAAAGATGTCTCAAGCTTCTGTCTGATAGAGAGGTACAAGATTAAATAGTCCTGCCATGCCAAAATGTAAGACCTCTGACTAACATATTTAACACCAACTTCCTTTTTTAAAATGAATTTAAGACATTTTAAGGCCTTCATGTTAGATACATAAATGTAAGACTTTTTAAGGATCAACGGATACACTGTAAGAAGCAGGAAACCCAAGATTCAAAACACTTTTTAGTTGTATTTCAAAGTGTAAAACCCAAATACATCTTAAGAACTTGAACAAAGCAAGTCCATGTACGAGTTCACTACACTTATCTCATTCCGTTCCATGTGGTACTGGTTCAGAGGGGCTGAATACAAATGCACATCACGCATTTTTCTTTTCATTCCACAATTATGTTGATCTACTACATATATATTTTTAAAAGTCTGCAAAAAACAAACAACTAACCAAACCAAAAGACTGACAAACTCTCACCGTACAAAAGGCACCCTAAGGTCGTTCATGGCATGAAGGGCAGCAAACTCTCCCTCTTCATCCCACCACTTGTTGGCCAGCAGCTGGAACCTCTTCACCTCACCGTGGTCCACAGTGGTGTGGACGGCTGACCTAACGCTGCACATGGTTCAGTGGTCATTTTCATGTCAAACAAAAAGATATTAAATGTAGCTTTTGAGTCTCATTTTACACCAGCGTGAATTTAATGCTGCTACTTCTCAATGTCGCATTGATCTGTATTTAGAAATATAGAACAGATTTATTTATTTTACAGGAACAATCTGCTGGGTTTCCTTATATATAAGGCTTTTTTAAACTAAGTTGAATAATAAACTGAACTTGACTGAATTGTTTGGTAACTGAGATCAGTTGGAGTATATGTATGATTTGACTGAACTGAATTTTTAACTGGTTTGTGAATAGGCACCATGTAATTAAACTGAATTTGGTTAAATGGAACATAATATGTCTAAAAATATGTATATTTTTATCAACATATAAATTTAGCTAGTAATGAGGTTAATGCACCCATCCCATTAGGGGGAGGAGGCAAATTTATCTGATATTTCCTCACTCGGTCTATTTGTAATCAAGATAATCAAAAATGAATTGTTTCTGTAAAATTCTATGGTATTTGGGATCATTTTAAGTAGATTTTTCATTGAAATTTTTTAAATAATTTGCAAATGCATTAGCATTAGCGTGTTTATGACAACTAAAACAGAGTAGTGAAAGGGGTCCGAGTTTGGTACCCATATGGAGGACTCGTCGGGCAAAAAGCGGTGTGCACACTGGTAGTGTTAATATAATCCAGTGCAAATATTGTCTAGCAACAGTCACAATCAACTGTTGTTGATTATGACAACTGGTGGTATATGTAGTTAAATTGCTACATATACCATCAGTTTCGGCTTTTTGATGGTCCACGTTAGGATAACCAAAAATCGTCGGAACGCTCACTGGAAGACCTTGTTTTTCACACGGACACCGTACACGAGAGGCTCAGGTGGCTATCAAACCCATAGACATCAATACGTATTAATGTCTATGATCAAACCACCCCCACCCTCGGTTTTCTGTTAAGTACCCGGTCTGGTGCATCCCTGCACAGGCGCTCCTCTGCTGCCACAGTGTCCGCTGCTTACACACCGCAGCCCAGCTGAATCCGCTCCTAGCCGCCGTTCTCTCGAAGGCACCGCAGGCGGAGGTCACTTTAAGGCCCTTCAACCCGAACATGAGACGGCCAAGCTTGTTGGAGTACATCTCCCTACAGTCGTCAGCTGTGTAACCCTTCTTGTTTGTTTCTTCTTCTACTCGGTTTTAATGGCCTCGCGGTTGGCGAACTACAACACGGTGCATTACCGCCACCAACTTGCAAGGAGTGTGAATTAAGATAACAAAAATATTTCCAACCCTCTTGAATTTTTAAACAATCTTCCTTCCTTCACTTTTTCTAGCATTTTTTCTTTAAATTTTCTTTGAATGCTTTTTTTCTTCTTTGGCTGTCTGGTTGGAGCTGTGGGTGTCAACACGTCTCTCCATCACCTGGATGTGATAGTCACCCAGTTTAGTATATTTCCCAATTTTACATATTTTCTTAACGTTTTCCATTCTGAGTAAGTTTTATTGTTAGGTACTTTTTGCTCTCAAAGAGTGGACACCTTTACTATTGTGAACTGCCATTTATTAACGCCAGTTGACAAATGTCCATGTATTTTTTCTTTATAACTGAAATGCACAATACAGTAATGTAGTGTTGTACAAACATGACAAAAACTTGTAACTGATTTTGTTCTAACACACTTCACATTATAATGCAATATGGTCATATTTTTCTTTTGGTGTTACAATTTAACAATTTTTTTTAATATCTTTTTGAAACGCATCATATGGAAACTATCATATTTAACCCCCTTCCCTCTGCGCTCCCTTATTAGTATATATATCCCATAAATTTCCCGTATTACAACAGCTGCCACCTCTCCTTCACCCCCCTCTCTGACAGTTATGGGGATCAACTGATGAGTAATCCCTGGACCCTTGGTCTTCAAGTGTTGCTTCTCTTCCCAGTTGATTTCATCTTAAATTTGAATCTTTTGTAAATGTCAGTTTGGCATCTTCTAATTGTTGATCACTGGATGAGCCTTCATCATTTCAGTGACTTTTTATCAATCCAACTGAAACTGTTGTATGTTTCTCTGGTCTTGACTTTCATTTGAAACGTGTGAGATTTTAGATGACAACCTAGCATATTTAGGTTCTCATTTCGATTCTCTAACCCAACTTTTTAAATCCAAGCTACACCGTTCTTCCGAACTCTGACTGAACTCTGCAGTTATTTTGAGTACACCTTTTCCAATTATAAAGGATCTGCACATAAACTTAAGAGCTTCTTTTCATTTAAATCTCAAAGCAGGACTAACTTCTCACAATCCAAACTGGCGTTGTAAGACCAGGCAAGTGGCTTGTTTTTCCTCACCTGCTAAAGCTAAATCTACATGGACGAAGGCCACTACCTAATCACATTTCTAATAAACCATCTTCTGATTTGTTAAAGCAATGACAATAGCAGAATTTAAAATCACATGAGACAAAACAAGGAAGAAAACGGCTTTATTGGACATCGTACAACAACGTGAGAAGGGAAGGAAATGTTCATATTATGTTTTAAAACGGTACAACTTCAGATTTTAGTGTGATTAAACTCTGCATAATGAAATCTAGCATTCAAAATGTATTGTTCGTCAGTCACACTTTAAAAATTACAGCATATTTACAATAAAATAAATGTATGAGGGGGGTGTTCACCTACACAACTGCCTCTATAATGAGACAAGCCTGCTCAACTCATGGAATTTTAAGCGGGTGAAAGCACAGATCCAGATGTCGACTGTGCTCCTCAGCGTTTGCTTCGATGGGATGGGGATGCGGACCTGGAAGAGAAGCGAATGGAGCGACATTAATGATATATTTAGCGCTCAAAGCATACGCTACAACATGCAAAGACAAATTCTGCTTCCCAGCCATCATAGCAAAGAGACTAATGTCCTATAGGTCTCTACATAGGAAACTACCATGAAGACAGTGCAAAGCAACAAACAGTTTTACATTGTACTACGAAGATCCTCAAAGGCAAAAATGACCCAAGGTGTACTGAACATATGGCATAGAAAACCGTCATAAGCCCTGTATTGCATAACACTTGATTTTACACAGTTGAGCACTTTGCAGCAACGACAGTCAACATTTCTCTGAAAATACAAATTCAAGTGAGACACAACAAACAGAGTAAGTAGAGGGAATAAAAAACGAATACTACCTTGATCGTGACTTAGACTTGTGTTTGCGGCTTGCCTTCTTACCAGACTTGTGAGATTTTTCCACCGACCTTGACCGGCTACGTTTGGATTTCTTAGATTTCTTTTCCTTGCTAACTTCAGGGGTGGGGGATCTACTTGAGTCGGAGTCTGAGCGCTTCTTGCTAGCTTTGCTGGAGCCCTTCTTAGATGATTTGCTATCTTGCCGAGAGCGCTTGTCATTCTGGGAGTCCGTAAACGAGTCGCTCTCTTTCCTTTTCTTTGTCTTGTCGTTCTCCTCTGTAACGGAGATTCCTTTTTCCTTCTCCTTGTCTTTAGATCTAGGTTTCTCTTTCTTTTTGTCTGAATCTTTTTCTCTGTCTTTATCTTTCTTTTTCTTATCTTTTTCATGGCTTCGACTTCTGTCTCTCCTCCTCTCCCTGTCCCTGCTGGAGGCCTTTTGTTTGTGTTTGCTGCTCCGACTGTGACTGCTGTCCCTGCGCTCCCGGCTCCTCTTCCTGTCCTTGTCTCTAGCTCTGTCTCTGCTGCGACTGCGGCTGTCTCTGCCCCTACCCCTGCCTCTGTCCCTGTCTCGTTCCCTGGACCGGGACCTACTCCTGCGGCTCCTGTGCTCTCTGGAAGCGCTGCGCTCCCTCTTGTGGCGACCTGAGCGCTCTGCGCTGCTCCTCCTCCTGTCCCTGACCTTCTCGCTGCGGTGCCTGTGGGAGCTGTGGCTGCGGCTGCGCCGCCGGGCTTTGCGGGATGAAGAGCGACTACGCCGCCTCTTCCTTTGTGGGGACAAAGACCGAGAGGAGCTACGTGAAGACGCAGAGGAAGACGAGGACGTGGAGGAGGAGCGGGAGCTGCTGCGGCTGGAGGTGGAGCGGGAGCTGCTGCTGTGACCGTTGGCCGGGGAGTCACTGCCACCTCGCCTCGATTGTTCCTTCCCTCGGCCCGAGTGCTTGGCCTCATCACTACGGGACCCACGCCTGTCTACCACAGACTCTAGCTCCTTCTCATTTACTTCCTGTTTGTGTGCATTTTCTAACTGACCCTCATTATATTCCCCCTTTTCTCTGCTCAATCTCTCCTTCGCCATCTCTTCTGGAAAACACACAAAGAAAGATTAAAAACAAATGTAAGAAGAACCTTAGTTTTATATAAAGTTGTAGTAACTGGTTCTCACTTTGTATAATTTAAGTTTTTTCATTAAAGATACAGTAGGTAACTTTTATAAAAATATGTTTTTTTTACATATTTCTTAAAAATATCAAAAGAGCTTGACTGACGGCGCTAAGATCCTCCTCCTGGCTCTGATTGGTTGTTTCTGACTAAATTGCAGAAACAATTATGTTTCTGCAGTTTAGTCAGAATCTGTAGTTAACACAGGAAGCAATGGCAGAAGACAGAGTAGCTAAATTTTTTCACAGATTATGTCATTCTATTGTCATGACATAATTACGGTTTTAACAAATATGTAAAAATCACATTTTTATAAATGTTTCCTGTTAAAACTTTAATTTCTTTTCATGTAAACGCTTCTTTCAATATTAAATTAAGATAAAGGACATAAGGAAAGGAAGAAAACGAAAGAAGCAATGAAAAAAATATACGGAGGAGGAAGGAGAGTTATACAAAAGGAAAAAAAGTAAGGACACAAAGTAAGGAAGAATCATATTTAGTCATAGAGAAGGAATTACAAATATCTTTTCATACGTTTCCAGGCATGGAAAACACCACAATGAAATTCCACACTTTCAGACTGTAACTGTATTTTTTATAAAATTTTTCAAATTACATCTGCAGTCGTAAAATGTCTAAAGTAGCATTATTCTTATATCATATGTCATTTATGGGACCACATTGTAAATGTAGTTTATATCTAAGAAATAAGAGGTTAGACAGTCATAAAAATTATTTTATTGTACTTGTACGTATATAATTTTGTACTTTGGAAACTTTTTCTCCTTGCTTTGATGTGAGACAACAGGAAAAAAACCTCAATTACTTTTAAGTGCTTAAAAAAACCCAAAAAAACAAATTGAGACTCACCACGTGCAATCAGAGCTTCTTGTGCCAGTTTTTCCTGCAATTCCTGCTCTTTACGGCGGAAGGCGTCCTGCTTCGCTCGGATGCGGTGGTGCAGTTCTTCCTCGTCTGTCTCCGAAGAGTCAGACCCTCGAGCGCTGCGAGCGTCGTCCTCGCTTTCATCGGAGCCGTAGTCACCAATCCCGCCTGCCACAACAGAGCCCCCCCAGACCGTTCAATCGTTGGAAGGAAAACAAGATGCATTCTCACACAATTGGGTTCCAAATAACAAAACCGACTCAAACACAGGAACCCCCACGAAAGGCACTTAATCCTATGTAAATCTGCAGTCTTCACTGATAAATCTAAGAAAAAGAAAGCATGCTTTTGTGAAACTAAACAGAAAACATGTGCTGAACGATCTTAAAAAACTAATATATTTTGCCGTCATGTCTTAAAATTCTTATTGTTTTGCCCAATTTAACTCCAAACCATGATTTCTATGTAGTTCCCGTCCCCCCCTCCTCACCCCCCCAGCGACAGAAAAAGGGATACTCACTGAGACCGGTCAGAGAAGCCAGTGCACTTGACTGTGCCAGCTGTTTTGCAGGAGCTTTGATTCACATCAACAACAGGAACAACATGTTAAAACACAAACTGCCATTGTCTCTTAACGGAAGAGAGTTGCTAGAGAAGGGGCCACAGATTTAGCACTAGTCACAAGAGCTGCCGTTGGTAACAAGAGATTAAAGCAAAAATGAAAATATATACAAAAAGAAAGAAAGAAAGAAAAATAGAGAAAAAAAAGAGAGGGTTAACAACAAACTTCAAGTCAAACAGGGAAAGAAACCAATCTGTACTAATGCAGTAACTTCAATAAACCATGTCACTTGCTCCCCCTAGAGGTGAATTCAGTGACTACACACACTTTTTTTTCCATTTAGCTTTAGATTTTTCTTGAGATCATTTATCAGAGGCGTACTCTCTCTCCGTCTGGTGCATTAGCAGAGAATGGTTGAAAAAAAAAAAAGCATATCAGATAAACTCCATATGGTGCTCAATCAACTTTCTTACATGTGACTAGATTATAAACATTATAATGCACGTCATTTATCTGCAGATTTGTTGATAAAAAGCAACTGGTGATGATATGGAGAGGGAAAGGGGCAAGCAGACCTCGAGTGGCTTTTCTGTGAGTATCCCTGGCAACGTGCATGATCTCCTCGTTGGTGACTGTGAGGAGGATCTCAGTCAGGAGAGTTTTAGTGATGCCCATCTGTAGGAGGGATGTAAACAAACAGGTTCACGTTTAACATGGCTGCAGCTGGCTGTTTGTGATGTGGGGATGATGTGATGGAGGAACTGACCAGCAGCTCCTCCTTCAACTCGTCGGTTAGTTCTGGTTCGCTGTCCTCTGCCGGCGGAGACGGGCTGCGGGCGGCAAATTCTCGCTTCACGATTATCTTCTCTTCGGTCTCGTGCTCGTCATTGCCCTCGTCGTCGCTGTCCTGATTTCAAAGGTTAGCAGGAATTGGGAGTCGATACTACTTGATAACAAAAAGAAAATAACGCGCAAAATGTCCAGCATCAAGATCCAAAAAGATTCTTACAAATTTGCTCTTGCGGGGCAAACGGGGCCCATCCCCTTCCATGCTGACTTCGTGTTCTTTCCCGTCGTCCTTTTTCATTTCGGCGCGCTCCTTCTCCATCCGCTCTCGCTCCAGCTTCTTCTGCTTCTCCCTGTCCATCTTCTCCAGACCCTCTCGGATCCATGCTGGCAGCGTGCGGCGCTTTACAGCATCTGAAGAAAGTCGACATTAATGATGAAAGTACTTAATTCGTCAGAACATCTCTTCTTCTACTAATATTTGTGTCATGGTTTAATTGGTTTTCTTCCTGATTGTCCTGTATTTAGCTCCATCAGCTGGTTGTGATGGATTTTATTTAGGAATATGAGAATAAAGAGGACAAAACACTAATCTGCACTTTTCATTAGTAAAAAATGAAACGCACTTGCTCTCTTCGCAACCATGTACTACTCTGCAACATAAAGTCTCAAAAAATACACAGAGATTTGTGGTTGCAATGTGAAAAGGTTGAGGGACTGAATACTTTAGCAAGGCATTGAACATGTATTTAAATTCCACCAGGTTAACAAAGCAATGGATAGTGAAACTCACCTAGAGGTGCTAGAGGAGCCAGAGGAGCTGGGGCCTCTGGAGGCTTGACGGGGAGCTGGATGGGGGATCGGGGCCGGTCCCTGAAGCCAGGCGGTCGGGCGTCCCGCCTGCTCTGAGGGGGGCCCTGCCAGTACGGGGAGTGAAACCCCGTGGGAGTCGGGGGGAAGGACGGAGCTGCACCGTGCTGAGAAGAGATGGAACAGGCTGGAAATTAAAAACTGGACCGAAGCAAATGGAGCTCATCGTTTCTTCCATCACTGTAGTCGTTAGCTAGACGGCCAGGTTTCCTACCGGAACCTTCTGGAAAGTCAACGGTGGCCCTCAAAGGGCTTCATCTTTACATCTGGTTGTCATTTGTTACTTTATATTCAGAGAATTAAAGTTGCTTTTGATTCAGGCTCAGTTACAAACAGAAATATTCAGCTATAAACTCCTACTTGTGATTTTAAGATGTTAATCAAATGACGTCTGTTCTAAAGCTCCAAAACTAACGATTACCTTAGTGATTGATTAATCAATCAATTATTCTGACAATTAAATCGGACTTAAAAAAATACCACGCACTATAGATTTTTCATTTAAGACCGTTGTTATACAATATTAGAAATTCAGTCAAGTATACAAATAATTCAATTCCCTTTTTAAGTAAGAAAAGAAAATAAATATTTGATGGCTTGAATTCAACATAGCATTCTTTAAATGAATCTTTTATGCTGATTATTTTTGGAATTAATTGATTAATAATTACATATAAAGATGTGCTTAATATGGCATTTTTAAAAAACATCATTTTACAGAATTTGAACCAGGTGAAGCTAAACTGCCACCTGAGGAGGTTTAGGTCAACATATTTATAGAGAAAGAAGGATTTTTTGTTTATCTTAAATCCAAAATGTAAATATTTTTGGTATAATTTTGGCCTAATCACTGCTCTCAGTGTGTTTTCCTTTCAACAAATCCTACCTCTGAATCAGTATAATCCAATTAATCGGTTACTAAATTAGTTGACAATTACTTCACAATAAATTCATCACAATTAATCCGATTAATGGTCTCAGCCCTTCTCTGTTTTTAGGGGAACATAAACTAGACATGTTTGCACTTTGACACTAAACACCAGCATGAGGTTTTGCTGTCTCAGCAAATCGTCTCTGTTTTGCCTAATAACATGCTGGATGTCCAACTTCTATAAAAAGTTTGGGTGCCTCCCTTCATAAGTTGAAATTTGCGAAATGATGCAGAACATCTGCAGCCTGGAAACTTTAACATTTTATTAAACACTCCAAACATGCAGAGTGTGAAGCATTACATGTGGACATAGTCTCTGACACAGCTAGATGCTGGCGTCAAGCACAGACGTTGCGGACCACCTCTTCCTCTGCTACTCGCTTCTCACACTAAAACCCAACAAGCTTCAACAGTTTCTACCGCAGCATCTGCATACCTGATAATCAAACTGGTTCATGGCCATGGGGGCCATGGCGTAGCTGTCGGGCTGTGCCCCATACCCATGGCTGTTCTGGGGGTAACCCCCACGGTGGGCTTCAGTGTTGAACTCCACGCTGTCCTGGCTGTTGCTGTCCTCGCTCGGGGCCACCACGTCCATCGGGCCGGACCCTGGAGGGATCCAGGGCTGCTCGGGTGGAGGGGGCGGTGGAGGGGGAGGGCCCTGACCATGTATCCCCCACTCTGCAAGGCAACATGTCACCATTTACTCATTATATGCTTTCCACGATTTCCAGCAAATCTCATCCTTTATACTAATTTGTTCACACCGATTTCTGGATGAGCTCACGGTTTATTGAGGCTTCACTTAAAACGAGTTCAAATAGCTAAACATGTAATATTTGCAGCCCCTAGACTGCGCTCCAGCAGAGATGGAGACCTTTTTTTATTTTAATTAAGGCAAGATTATCATGGAGAAAATGTAGTTTTTTCCAATCAAAAACAGGTTAGGTTAAAACACGAAACACCTTTCTTTTAATATCCACTTTTTAAATTCTCTCATTTCATAGTAAATATGAACATATTCATTCAAATCCTGGCTTTATTGCAGAGTGTTTTTTTCCCCTATTTAATTAAATTGAACACAAAAGAATGTTTATAGAGAAAATGCTTTCTGTTGTAAGTTTGGACACTCCTGGTCTTCTGTCTGTGATTGTACATCTGCCACACCCTTAAAGAGTCACCTGGATGCAATTTGCTTAAACAATAAAAAAAAAAAAAGAAACTGAAATCACTGCCTGTTTTCATGAGCACGATTTATGCAGCTATCTTATAGGCAGAGGCAGGTAGTAACTAGTTACATTTACTCAGATTTACTTGAGTAACTTTTTGAAACGCATATCAGGGTTTCCCCCAGTGTATCATAAGCCTGGCGGCCGCCATGCTTTACCAACCCCACCGCCAGGCTAAGCGTTGCTTGTTTACGTTTCTAGGAGAAATTTTTTTTTTTTTTTAAAAGCCAGGCTGCAAGCGTCTCTTTTGCTCTAGCATTTTACTAGCAGAGCAGATTTATTCTTAAGGATAGGTTTATAATAGATAGGTTTATGCATTTAAACCCGACCAATCACACAGCTGGCGCTGCGCTGCTTTACTTCAGCGGGATCGCGCTGCCTCCTTTCACTCAAACTGGACACAGGCTGACCTGTATGGATATTTACATAAACCTACTGTGAGGAATTATGATCCTTTGGAGAACTCTAGGTAAGAGTTTAAAACTTGCCGCGTTAGCTCTGGTTGCGCAGCTCTATGTGAACCGCAGGAATAAGTTGTAGCGAATTCAGAGGCGCGTTGTGGAGGGAGCGGTGAGAATGATTTATCTTTGTGAACGAACAATTATATGCGGCGTTTACATCTCAACACACTGCCCAGCGTGTGGCTCTGTGTCTGTCTTCCCTGTAAAGCTTATATCTGTGGTCCCGGTTTGCCGGAGCGTTTGTGGATAACGAGCAGCGCTAACCTAATCATGCAGGTTCAGCCTGGTGAGGAGCTTTAACGCTCTCCTTGGAGTCACGCTTAACGCTGATTTTATATTATTTTATTATTATTTTTAGTATTATTTTTCCGGTTACACGATGCATCAAACCATATCAAATGCGTTGTCTACTTGGAGTTAATGCGCGCGGCCGCAGGAGATCTGAGAAACTCGTCCCATAAACTCGACCAACCAGAATAGTTTCTGTGACGACTAAAAACTCAACAGACACGAAATGAAAGAGCTACTAAAGCCACATTAGCAGCATTGAATTAAATCTCCCGTTTGTTGCGCATTTCTGCATAATGCAGCAGATTACCTCATCATGCAGGGCCGGTCTAAGGCTGTGTGAAGCCTTAAGCAGAATTTGATTTAGGGGCCCCTTTTGTTGCTAATAATATCAGC
>NW_015112692.1:556039-556552 GCF_001443285.1 Poecilia latipinna | reverse complement strand
CCTAAATGGTAGGTTTATAATAGATAGGTTTATAGTTTATGCATTTAAAGCCGACGGCGCGTGGACCAATCACACAGCTGGCGCCTCTGCGCTTTGCCTTGTGCGCTGCTTTACCTCAGCGGGATCGCGCGCGCCTCCTTTCACTCAAACTGGACACAGGCTGACCTGTATGGATATTTACATCAACCTACTGTGAGGAATTATGATCCTTTGGAGAACTCTAGGTAAGAGTTTAAAACCCGCTGCGTTAGCTCTGGTTGCGCAGCTCAATGTGAACCGCTGGAATAAGTTGTAGAGAATTCAGAGGTGCGCGTTGTGGAGCGGTGAGAATGATTTATCTTTATGAACGAATAATTATATGCGGCGTTTACATCTCAACACGCTGCCCAGCATGTGGCTCTGTGTCTGTCTTCCCTGTAAAGTTTATGTCTGTGGTCCCGGTTGGCCGGAGAGTTTGTGGATAACGAGCAGCGCTAACCTCATCATGCAGGTTCAGCCCGGTGAGGAGCTTTA
>NW_015112692.1:514127-554549 GCF_001443285.1 Poecilia latipinna | reverse complement strand
AGTGTCATGTCAGTCTTATTCAGCCCCCTTCAAATAAAGTGTTACCTAAAATGATTATAGAATTTTCTTCCATCATCTATCTATTATCTAATGTGCACAAAATCTTTTTGTACTGTGGGAGGAAGCCGGAGCACCCGGAGAGAACCCACTCATGCACATGGAGAACATGCAAACCCAATGCATAAAGAACCCAGGCCAGGATTCAAACCCAAGACAACAGACTGGACTGGAGACGCATCAGTGAAGCGTCTATAAGAAGGGACAGAGCAGACTGGTGGAAGCTAAGATCCTTTAAGGTTTGCAGCAAGATGCTGCAGATCTGTTGTTGAGAGTGTCATCTCTTCTGCCGTCATCTGTGGGGGCAGCAGCATCAGAGCCAGGGACCTAAAAAGGCTCAACAGCCTGATAGAGAAGGCTGGTTCTGTTCTGGGAACGACTGTGCAACCTCTGGAGATGTTAATGCAAAGAAGAATTCTTCGTAGGATCAAGAAAATTAGGGACAATCCTGACCATCCTCTTGACGAGACTGTCTTGGGAAGGCGGAGCATCTTCAGTCAGAGGCTTTATCAGAGTTCAATGGCTCTTTGAAGAATCTTGATGAGCTGCAGCATGTAATTTCCCTTTGGGATTAAAGTATTTTTGAATTGAATTGAAACAGGTCATGTAATTACCACTGGTAAATACATTTTACCAGTGGTAATTACTTCTGCCATTCTAAATATCAGGAGGAGAGCAGCAGATGTGACATACTGCGAGTCAAAATGGCCAACAAGAAAATTTTCCTGCTTGATGTCTGGGCTTAACAGTCCGCTTTTTTGGACTTTTGGGAAAATCTTTCATTAGGAGACATCTCGCTTCATATGTCCAATCTTCTAATGCCGCTTTCGGCAGATGAATAATTAGGTTTTTAGACTCGACTGTATTGTTTTCACCGTCAAATTCCCCAGCCGGGGAAGTTTGTTCTTTGAGATCAGAGCAATAGTTCTCCAGGACAGATCTCTTTTCATGGGTCCAGTCTTCTAATGCCGCTTTAGTGAGAGCAGGAGTTGAGTTTTTCAGCTCATCTGTCTTCTTTACACAGACAAATTCCCCAGCCGGGGAAGTTTGTTCATTGAGATCAGAGCACTTGTTGTCTAGGACTGATCTCTTTTCATGGGTCCTGTCTTCTGATGCCTCTTTCGTCAGAGCAGGAGTTGAGTCTTCATGCTTTTCTTCATATTCAACTACTGCCCACGAGAACATTGGGGGCGAACGTTTACCACAAACTTCCCCAGCCGGGGAAGTTTGTTCTTTGAGATCACAGAACTTGTTGTCTAGAACTGATCTCTTTTCAGGGGTCCAGTCTTCTGATGCCGCTTTTTCCCCACCCGAGGAAGTTTGTTCCTCGGCTGGGGAACGATTGGAGAAATCATTCCCTGCTACAGTCGGCTTGTCAAGGGTATTGTCTTCCCCAGCCAGTGAAGTTTGCTTCCCAGCTGGGGAAGGTTTGAAAAGGTAAGAGTCGATAACATCATACTCTGAGTCAGTGTAAACGTTCTGAGAGCCAATTCTTTTCTCAGGGAAAACTCCCCCCCCAGCCGGGGAAGGATTGAAAAGGTAAGAGTTGATAACATCATACTCGGAGTCAGTGCAAACGTTCTGAGAGCTAATTTTTTTCCCAGGGAAAACTCCCCCCCCAGCCGGGGAAGGATTGAAAAGGTCAGAGTCGAAAACATCGTATTCTGTGTCATCCTGAGAAGTACTTCTTTCAAAAGTTATATCGGGAAGTAGTTTGTTAAAAACTTTCTTTACTCCCGTTGTAATCACATATCCAACTCCAAAACTGATGGGAAAAAACATTGTGACTAAAGTCTTTTCCATCCTATAAATCTTGGTAAAACAGCGGTAAGGTCAATGAGTCTCTTGTTTATTACCTGAAGTTTTGAGATGCAAGCATTCATAACTTCAGACATTCTTTGATCTATGACATAGATCTATGTCATAGCTACAATGAGCTGTAGTTCTAGGGGAATGTCTTGCTTCTGATCGTTGCTATGGAAACGGTCAGATCAGTTCTGCATGACTCAAGCTATTAACCCTTTGCAACTGCGTCACTTAATCAGTAATGATTTCTTGGTTAATGTCAAGTTGTCATAACAAAGACATTTTGAATAATGTCAACAGTGAAATATTCATGAAGGCTTATTCATGTTCATGACATGTGTTATGTCATGTTTATGACAGTGTCATGACAGTCTTATTCACCCCCCTTCAAATAAAGTGTTACCGTTTTTTCCATACATGCTAGGCCACATGATAGTGGGGCATTGTCTCCATGGTTATGAATAGTTACACGCTTACCTTCTCCATGACCATTTTTTAAATTGAAATCAACTAAATACAAGCAATTATAGACAGGTTGTTTCTTGACATGCTTCAAAGGAGCGTAGTGGTTGTTTTGATGTCCATCATGGTGGAGTGGACAGATTTCTGAAGAGCCAGATGTCACATGCTAAGGGTCAATACATAGTTCCCAACAGTCTGAACAGGAAGTGATCAGCGGCATTTTAGCAGGCAAGCGTATGTACAAAGAATAGTAGGCTCATGACTTCGAGACCAATAAAAAAGAAAATATGTGGACACTTTTGACAGCGAGACAAGACAAGAACAAAATGGCTGCTGTCGGGATCGACCCATATGTTGAGAATGAGAAGGAAAATATGTCAGACAAGCTGCCTCTCATCTCCTACATCAATATAGTTAACTGCCAAGTGAATACGAAGATCTTTTCCCGTAACATACAATTACACAGTAATACTTTTACATTTTCTGTCACCTTAACATCTTTTAATACAAAAACACGGTGGACCACCGGTGGACTGTCTCGTCACCCCGACCACCGGGCTTAGCAAGTTTTCTGGGGGAAACCCTGCATATCTTGGAAAAGTTTTACTTAACCATCCTTTATTACTTCTGCTTGAGTAATATTTGAAAACACTGCTATTATTTTTTGTCAAAAAATACCTCTGGTAACTGAATGAACAACAATTTTCATAATCAAAACTGCACAAGACACAATCACATCTACACAGTTTATGTTAGAATGAGACTTCTTGTTTTCACAACCTGCATTCTTCTGATGCTAGTTTGTATCTGATGATCCTGTTGTACCATCTGGAATCCAAGAGATGATACAATAAAATTTTCATATTGTACATTTTTTCACTGATCTTACAAATCTGGGTTTTCTCTGATCCAAGTTATCTTCACCTTTTACAATTACTTTTGGTTCTCGCTGTCACATGACCTGCATTTCTCAGAAGCAACAGGACAGAGAACTGCTGAAATACGAGTTATTACATTTTACAACATTCGCGACAAAAGGACTAAGTTCACAAACCTGGAAAACAGCCTTTCCTGAACAATTTTCCAAACAATTCACTAGAAATATGCTATGAATTTAATACTTAAAATGTCATATCAAAACAAAGAGTATAAAAAAAAGCTAATGCTAGCCTAGCACTCTAGGTATGTGTTGAATCAGAGACATCAAGCATTTAGAGTTCTGATCTTTTAGTTGGAGCAGAAGTGACCTGAGAAGTGGCGCTCTGTGAAGCCAACAGTCAAATCAAAGCAGCGTTTACCTGGTTGCCACATCCGTCCAAATCCCGGTTCACCCTGAAAGGCTCCATGGTTAGCCGGCGGAGCAGGTGGACCAGAATCATGGCCGGGGAGGTCTTGACCATTAGGCTGAATGTTGTGTGGTTGTGTTCCTGTCGACTCCTTTTGGGCTATCCAGGCCTGCGCCAGAGCAGCCCAGTCCACTTGACCTAAATAAATACCAAATAATCCCAACAATTCAACAGATAATCACACAATTGTGCAGCTTTTTTCTTATTGGAAAAAAAAAATATGTTTAGAACGTGAATGCATCTTTCACTGACCTGGGTCATGCTGGTGCTGGAAGGACTGCATCCATTGCTGCTGGCTGCTCAGAGGCCACTGCGGCCACGGCTGTCCTCCCTGGTCCCACATCTCTCCTCTCCGCAGTAACACCTGCAATATGCCGAACAAGTGACATTCAGGTTCGGCTAAGACGACATCCGTAATCTAACACACGTTACAAGACAGCCTCCCATTAACAGCTATAAAAGCGCCAACGTTGACGCTGGCTCACTAGCTAAAAACGCCGTGAATTCCTAAAAAAATTTGACAGTTTTTTCAGCTGTTGTGTTGGATACAGGCGAGGTGAAGCGACGGGTCTTATGTCATGTTGACGTGCGAGACCAAAATAAAGCGCACGAGCAGATGAAATGCCAACCTCCAAGACAGCCTCGAATGTAGAGCTAAGGAAGCTAACGTCGGCTAATGTTAGCTAAGATTTAGAGCTCGCAGGGGACTCGGTTGTTATCTCTAAGGCAACACAGGAGCGAGTCTGCGGTTCGCAAAACGGTTAAAAGGAGAGTAGACATTAAATTAAACACGCGTGCTTTTCTTAGGGTTACACAATTCCCACCTTTTCCAGTCTGCTTCTCTCCGGAGATGCGGTTCAAATCAAAATGGCTGCAGTTAGCAAGAAGCTGTACAGAGGAAGCGGAGCTATGCTGCCTTCACATAAAACTGGGAATGTTGAGATTCAAGTTTAGGAGCGGGTAAAGATGTGTCACGCTGCACGTAAGCAGAACGAATTAGATTGTATGTTCAATAAGAAAAAAGCAAAAATAAAAAAACAAACAAAAAAAATGGTGGGACTTGCTTAGACTAAAAAGAGGTGGGTTTTTTTGTTACTTAAAATGTATATAGCTTTCATATTTCAGGATTTTCTGTTTCAATAAACACTTAAATAAAACAAACAAGAAAAAAAGAATATCAGTCAACTAAATATTGAGCCAGTCCAAAATTCTTTATTAAATTTTTAGTGATGGATGAATTAAATACTTTTTCTTTTAGATTTCACTATGCTAAGTAAATGAGTCGACGAGCGCAAATAGCACCTAAACGCAGCACCAATACAAGCTTTGGTGGCCATCACAGGCGAATCAAAATTGTAGCGGGCCCAAAGCAACACTGGACTCCCTTTTCCCCCTTTGCTCTCTGCTATGCTGCAGCAAGCTAAGAACGTCATGAATACTGAGGTCAGTTGCTATGACCACTAGTGATGGCAGATAAACAATTTTCCTGTAATGGTAAGTAATTTCTCAGCAATTAGCATGTCGAACAGTTGATTGACAACATTAAGACCCTCCTCCTGGCTCTGATTGGTTGGTTTTGTTTAGGCGTGGTGCATTGGAAGTGGTAGACTCTGGATATTTAGCTTACCTTTAGGAAAGAATGTGTTCTTCATGTGCACTATCAAGAGTTACATAAAGGCCGACTTCTTCTTGTCTTGGTGGATCGCAAGCAACTTTAAGGTGCATACCGCTATCTACTGTACACGAGTGTGTAGCTACATTACTTTACATCGATTGAATTCTATTTTTAAAATTTTGTGTTCTGACAATAAATAAATAATGCTTTCCTTCATCTGTAAATATCCCCTGTGTTTGAAGGCGTGGCTCAAGCAACTCCACAAATATGACAGATCCATCAAAAATTCTGCCAGATTACATTGGTGACACTCATGTCACATGACTTGAGTTGACCAACAATTAAAAGAGAAGACCTGCTCCACCTGCTAATCGACTGGTTGTAACATATTGTGGAAAAGATGAGGACATGATGATGACTTGATCAGAAAGTTTCTTTCAATCATCATTTTTTAGGCAGAGGAATGTGTGTCTTATTATATGATGATTCTCCAGCATAACTGAGACAAGACTACAACGCTGGGCCAATCAGAAGAGAGAAGACAGAAACAATGGAGGATTCTTCATAAAATTAAGAAAATTATGGGTGTCTCTGGCCATCTTCATGAGACCGTCTTGAAAAAACATAGTATCATCAGTCAGAAACTTCTTCAAATTTGCTGTAATACAGACCACTACAAAAGATTCCTGCCAACAGCAATCAACCATCTACAATAACTTGTTGAACAATCTGAATGAATGAGCTACAACAACATTTAATTTTCCTTTTGGATCAATAAAGTATTTTTGAATTGAATTTTGAATTTGAATTTTCGTCCCATGCAGGCTTCACGGCAGAGAGAAGTTTTCCCATTTGGAGGACCGAAACTGAGTTAGTTAAGAATGAAAGCAGAAATATCATTACACCAGTAGTGTAAGTTTTAAAAATGTCATTGTGAACTTAGACTGGTTGGCCACCAGTAGGTGGCAGCATCCGGAGTGGTAAACAAGACAACGCGATACTTGTATTATCTGCGTTATTTGTAGTCCAATTCTCTCACGCACCAGTGCGTGCGTTCGTCAATAAAAGTCATGGAAACGAGGTTAGAATTCTGAACCCAATAAATGACGCTGACCTTCTGAATTCTTCCCCTTTGCGACGGGACTTTTGAGAGAGACGCCTGAAGAAGCATTTGAAGCCTCGGAAGGTTTGAGTTTGTCGAGAAGTCTGCTAGCAAAACTTGTGAAAGAAGCACTTGCTGAAATACGCACTTGCTGAAGAAGCCTGTGGTAAACAAACCTGCGGAAGACGGTTCCTGGCCAGGAGAAGCACCAGCAGGGTGATCAGCTGGAAGGTTAAAATCATTCTTCTGCTATTTTTAATAAACGAAAGCAAGTTATTACTAAAATATTAGTGACTTGTTTAGTTTATTTTGTGTTTGTGTGTGTGTTTTAAAGAAATTCTGACTGCTGTACAAAACAAAGACAAGTAGCATTCTTTGCTAGCATAGATGTTTCTTAACCAATGAGCCTTTTTCTTAACTGACTTTCGCTGGAAATGTCAGGAATGTTAAACTGTGGTGTAGTGATTTAAGAAATATATGTATTTTACTTAATCATAGTCAAAATAGTTAAATTAACGTCGAATTCATGGAAAATTTGCTTGTTTTTTTGACCGTTATTTTTTGAAAAATGCCGTGATAAACGCTCAGTTTCCATGGATACGCTAAATGAAATGAGTTAAATATTTAATATCATTTAAAAAAAATACATTCAAAAAATAGTATTTACCCTTACAATTGCATATATTTTAATTGCTTAATTTAATTATTTTTTCAAGATATGACACATTGATCTGTTTTTTTTTTTCCTTTTTTTTTTTAGCATAGCCAGGAATGCTAACATGAGTGACTTATGTATTAGCATATTGACATTTGTGGATAAATTTCTGGGATATTAATTGTTATGCTGGTTTGAAAAAAAAGTCAGATTTCTGTCCAATTCTTGGTCTTTACTTTTTTTATTTTGTTTTGTTTTTTGAAAAAATGCCCTGACAAACATATGTGGTTTCCATGGTATTCACATCAGACTAGCGGTTTATTAGGACACTCGAAGACGGTTTACATAAAATCTGTAATTTTCATTCATGCACAGCACACTGATGATAATAAGCTAATGGATTGTAGCCACATATGTTCTATTGTGCCAGCAATAAACTCCAGCTAAAGGTGGGAGAAGTGCCTTGCTCAAGGACACAACGACAGAGGCGGGCCATTGCAGGGCAAACTCCTACCACTGTTGTCCCAGTAGTAAGCATTATAAGTGTGTGTGCGTTTATGATAGACCATTAATAGGCAGTGAATCATATATAGTCGTAGTGATCATCAATCAAAGCTGATTTTCACAAACAAAATAATGATTTCTTTGTGAAAATCAGCTTTGACGACTTTGGAGTTCAATTCTTGATAAGCTGGATGGTTTTTGTCCATTTGTTGTTGTTTTTTTAAATGCCCAGACAGACGTATTTAGTTTCCATAGATACACTGGTGACATTATTTAAAATGACTTCAATAAAAAAATGAAGAAACACTTATAAAACACGTGCCTCCTGTAATATTCCTAAATTATTTACTTTATCTCTTAGATCTAATTTTAGAAATGTCATGAATGCTTACAGTGATGATCTTATATTGTTTTCAGACAATACATTTTTAAAATAATTTATATAAAGCAGATGAACAAAACTAGATTGTCCTTGACCTACTTCTAAAACATGCCCTGACAAGCATGTTTGTTTTCCATGGATGCAGTGATCTGAATACAATAAATAAACCTAATACTTAAAATATATACATAATATTAATTTCTAGTGACAGACTATAATATATGTGTTTAGTTTTCCTACATGGGTAAACTGATTTTAAAAGGAAAAAAAACATGATTTGAGTTGGTTATAAAATCAGCTTTGATGACTTTGGTGCTCAGTTTTTGGAAATTCTGACTGTTTGGTTAGGAAGGTATAATTTGCATTTTTGGGACGCAACATATTTGTGAATTCATTGAATTTGTATTTGTATTTATATGCTAGTTTGAAATTTTGGAAAATGTCAGTAAGCTGACTGTAGTTGTTTTGGTTTGAAAAAAGTTTTGGAACCAGCTTTTTGAAAAATGCAGTATATGTAGTCTCCATGGATACATTGAAAATAGTGTTTTTATTTGATTGCATTTCAGTGACTTATCATTTTCCGAAGTTACTGGAGTGTTAAAATTCATTAGAAAAACAATGATCTCGGTTCCAGTTGGTCCAGTTGTGATTCATTTGTTAGTTAAAGTTTTGGGGGGATTGTGGGGTTTAACACTGCTCATGTGGTTTAAAAAGTTATTTCTGGTTTTATAAGATCTGTTTGTTTTAATCAGATCTTTGGAATAAGAAGTCAATGCCTGTTCCAGGTTTCAAAAAATGCCTCAATAACACATTTGGTCTCCTTGGATACGTTGCTTGAAATAAAACCTTAATACTTGAATTATTATTTCTAAGTAGTTTAGTTGTGTTGGTCCTTTGCATATTTGGAGCTCTAATATATTTTCATGTTGATTACATTTTAGAGTCAGCAATATTTATAGAGGTGTGGTGATTGGAAAACTTTAGTTTGAGGGAATTACTTTTAGAAAATCTATTTTGTTGATGTTCTTTGTCTCCATGGAGATGGTAATATTGAAAGAAGCATTTGGAGCAATATAATTGTGTTAACATTCATCTGAGTTTATTGCTGGGTTGGGTTTTTTGAAAAACCATCAGATTCCATCAGATTTTCAGACTGATGGAATGAATTTCATAACACTACCTTCAGCCATAACTAACCCATTTGGAGTAAAATTAACATGTGATAAGACTTTGAAGCATCATGCACACATAAGGGATGCAGATTAACAGACTGTATATGGATTTCTAAACCAAATAAACACTTTCATTTTTTGTAGGAGCTCCTGGAAACGGAGGAAAGGCCACTTATGTCGGCCTGTTTATGTAGATTCCTACTTTAAAAGATGTACATCTATAAAACGTTTGATTTTATAGATGTACATTTCAGCTGTTGGCTATGTGGGAGTATGAAGGTAGTACTGATCAGATGTCAGAGTAGCTGTGGCTGTGATTGTGAAAAATTGTGGAGCTCAAAGGAATTTAGTTTGATTAGGTACAATTAAGATTTTGATCATTTCAAATGCTATTGGAAATCTTTTTTTTTTTAAATTTTTTTTAACTTTTATACTTTTAAAGCATTAAAGTTGTGAAAGCAGTGATTTAAGTATAATAATGAATAGATCACGTATCTTATCCCTGGTTATTATTAAGAATGATAAAATGTACCTGTAGCATCAAAGATTTGTGAGGATGGGTTGTTATAGAAGGGTAAACTGAGTAACTTGTTATAGGGTTTTATTTTATTCATACTAATGGCACAATCTAAGATTAGAGGTGTTTCATTCAGTATTAAAAAATCCTACACGCAGTGTATAGCTCTTTAATTTATGTTCCCAAATGTTTTAAAGTTTATGGCTAGGGATGAATTACCAATAAGTCTAAATTTGATTTGTTGTCTTCAGTGATTGATTGGTACCAAGATGAAACTGCAAGTTTGTTTGTCTGAGTGTTTATGGTGTATCATTGATCATTGAGTTTTAGAGTGTGTTCTGGTTTTTATGTAAAATTGTGTTTTTTGCTGTTTTTTGTGACTAAAGATAAGCTTTATTTATTTTATCTCTTAATTCCCATTCTTGTTGTATAATCACATCTGGCATAGCAATAATATTGTTAATTAAATATATTCAAGAAAAACAAACACATTCACAAACCTAGGTTTTTGTATTGTTGGTATTTCAGTGTTCCCTCTAAACATTGCTTTGGACTTTTGTGAAGGTCAAGATACTGATTTATAGCTTGTTTTGCTTTGTTTTTTTCCTTCACAGCTCATACCATGGCGCTTCCAGCAGATGGATCCCCGACGTTGGAGGGACTTCCAGACAACGGTAAGGAACACGGTAAGGTGTGGTTAAATGAAACTGACATGGTTTCTGAAGACCATGGAGAGAAGTCGAGGTATAGTTCACCTCCGCAGTCTGTGGACTGTTCCATCAGCTCCAGTGAAGACGAGGTAGGTAATGACTGTACTATCCACTCCAGTGGTAGCTCTACTACCAGCTCCAGTGAAGACGAGGTAGGTAATGAAGACCAGGATGACATTAAATCCCGACTTCGGGTTGTCCAGGTCCTTCGACCAAACATTAAATTCCTGTGGGGCATAGAAGTGCTTGAACAGTCATTGAAACTTCTGGATTCGACGGTTCATCAGCTGTGCTCCGCTGACAGTAGTCTGACCGTGGCCGATGTTGCGTCACAGCTTCTTGAGATTCTTCCCCCAAATTTCAAATACGTACAAGTCATCGGGGTGGCTCAGAAGCCTCAAGAAGACACAGCTCCTTCTACTTCACTTGAATTCTCATCTGGACTTGACAAACAGGAAGAGCCCATTTTGCGTCCAGAGGAATCTAGACCTGTTGGTACCTTGCAACATCATCAGGTAGGTTTGAAAGAGGACGCGGCTCATGTGACATCTGTGACTGGCATAAACAGAAAGAGAACAAAGGACAGTGATGCTGAAGAGCAGCCCCTAGCCAAGAGGACTAGGGACAGTGATGCTGAAGAGGAGCTCCCCTCCAAGAGGACCAAGTATAGTGATGATGCCAGTGGGGACGAGGTCCTTGAAAGCACCCTCAGAAAGGTGGCATGGAGATTTCTCTCACCATGGATGTCGTGTGAGGATCCTGGACTGTCATCCCCCGTCCTCAGTCCCTCTTGTGAAATGGCGCGTAAACGTCCTGGTTTGTCATCCCCTGTCCTCAGTCCCTCATCATTGACGCATTGTGAAGATCCCATTCTGTCACCCCGTGTTTTCAGTTCTTCACCTTCAACACAATGTGAAACTCCAATTCCATTCCCTGGCTCGTGTTTCTGGATGGAGACTGAAGAGGACATTGAAGAGGAACCAATACCTTCAACATCTAGTGGAATTACAGCAAGAGCGAGTTCCAGATACGTGTGGTTTAGACCTCGCTACGTCTTGTCAGGAGACTCTGATTAGATTGGGATCTGTAAAAACTGAAGACCTATTTGGGAAGTCACATTAGGACATCATTTCTCTTTTGTTTTTTAATAAAGCCAATGGCTTTCTAGCAAGCCTGTGGAAGACTTAGGTAGCACCTTGCATCGGTGCTTTTCTTTATCCCGCTGCTAGACTTAGCATTTTAGATGGTAAGGATTCTGGCAGGACTGCGGAAGCCTTAGGTAGCACCTTGCACCAGGGTTTTCTTCATCTTTGCGTTTTCCTCTCAACTCCCCCATGTTTCAGGGTTTAATAGTGGTGCTTCCCTACATAGTGCTCTCCAGTATAGTAAATCATTCTATCCTGTTCCTCTACTAATCCACTCTCCCAGTTTTTAATCTTTCAGGTTTTAGCTGCTCGTCGCTGGATCCCTTCGTCGTTGTCCATGTGGTTCCTGCCTTCTGGATCCCTTGTCTTTCACTCTGCTTGTAAGTTTTTGCATTCCACTTTCACATGATACTGCTTGCCTCCTGCTGGTGGCAGATCTGATTCTCTGATCATTCCAGGTTGGATCTCCTCAGCCTGTAAACCTCCACCTTCAACACCACCAGTCAGATGGAGGAAGATAAGAGAACCCAGTTGGAAAAAAATGTAAGGACATGTACTTTTACACAAGAAAAAATTTTCAACATGCAGGAGTTTGAGGTCAATGTTCAAATCTATTTCCTATTTTCTGCTGTACTTTCTCTTCACTGACACTTTTGTTTTGCATGATTTTTTTTATTGAGTCTTTTCATAACAGCAGAGCTTTGATGTGCTTTGTGCTGATGGAAGGAGGAGTTTCCTGATGGGACAGGGGAACACCTGAGGACACAGAATAAACAGACAGAGACCATGTGAAGTAGGTCCTTCAACAACAAACCAAGCTTTCCCATAAAATCTTAAGCTGAAATTTCACCTGATCATCAGTCAGACATTGAATATTAAACAATTTGAGAAACATTGTAGAGAACCCAGCATTGGTTTCTGATCCCAGATTCAGATTCTGCAAATCAATAATGTCTCTGATCATCCCAGGTTGGATCTCCTCAGCCTGTAAACCTCCACCTTCAACACCACCAGTCAGATGGAGGTAGATAAGAGAACCCAGTTGACAAAAAAAAGTAAGAAAACTTATTTTTACCTGACTAACAATTTTAAATATGGATGAAATTGAGATCAAATTTCATACTTTTCTTTTTTTTGTAGATGTATATTCTCTGTGTTTTTTTTAACCCTGTTACCTTTTCTCTTTATTTAATTTCTCCGTCAACTCATGTCACATGACTCGAGTTGACCAACAATTAAAACAGAAAACCTGCTCCACCTGCTGATCTACTGGTTGTAACAGATTGTGGAAAAGGTGAAGATATGATGATGACTTGATCAGAAAGTCTCTTCCAATGATCTGTTATTTAGACAGAGATTAAGGAATAGGTGTCTGATCATGCGTTTATTCTCCATCATCACCAGCAGCACTGGACCAATCAGGAGAGAGAAGACACAGAGGACTGAAGAGACAGAAAAAATATCCTGCTGGAAATCCAAAGGTTTAACAGAGGGACACCCGAGGACGTGTGCAGAATAAAGAGACAGAAATCAAGTGAAGAGGATCCTCATCAGCCTGTAAACCTCCACCTGCAACACCACCACCAGTAAGGTGGAGGTAGATAAGAGAACCCAGTTGACAAAAAAAGTAAGAAAACTTATTTTTACCCAGCTAACAATTTTAAATATGGATGAAATTGAGGTCAAATGTCAAAACTGTTCTTTCTTCTGCCCATGTTCTTTTTTTTAACTCTGTTGTCTTTTCTCTTTATTTCATTTCTTCGTCAACTCATGTCACATGACTTGAGTTGACCAACAATTAAAACAGAAAACCTGCTCCACCTGCTGATCTACTGGTTGTAACATATTGTGGAAAAGGTGAGGACATGATGATGACTTGATCAGAAAGTCTCTTTCAATCATCTGTTATTTAGACAGAAATGAAGGAATATGTGTCTGATCAGGTGTTGATTCTCCAGCATCACTGAGACCAGACAACAGCACTGGACCAATCAGGAGAGAGACGATACAGAGGAGACACAGAAAATCCTGCTGGAAATCCCGAGATGAAGTTTCCTGTTGTATCAGGGTGCTTGGTTTGTCCTTCAGTAACAAACCAAGCATGAGTTGACTAACAATTAAAGCAGGTCACTTCGTCCATCTACTGATCTACTGGTTGTAACAGATTATGGTGAAGGTTGAGGAGATGATGGTGACTTGATCAGAAACTGTGGCCTACAACTGTAAACATGCAGCAAACAGCAAAATGAGCTGCAAACAGGTGAAACAGCCCAGGACTTTGGAGTTTAAATAGCATAAAAAAAATAAATCAAATGATTGTTCTGCTGCTCTAAAGCAGAGATTTAACATAAATTATCCAAATCTGATATCTGAATTAAACCAAAGCAGCGACGGGCAAAAAAGCTTTTATTGAATTTGCTTATAACTTCATGTTATTTAACTCAATGATCAGCTTAATTAGTTTTCATGCTTTCATAAATCAAGTGAAAGTTACACACAAGTATAAAACAGAATACAATAAGCCCAAAAATACATGTATAATTACTACATCATACATAAAAATAACCTGACACTGAAATGTTACATTTTTTTTAATCTCTTCCTCCCGCTTCTTGTCTTGTAAATAAACACTGTGATTTTCACACTGTTGTGAGACTTTTCTTTAGCATTGATGACTGTGAAATATAAACTTAATCTTTAAGTGCATACATTTGTTCAATTTTTACTCTTCAGAAACCAACAAAATGTGTGTTTTTGCACTGAGGCACAATACTCCATTGTAATGACATCAGATTATGCAGCATATCTTCTTCAATCCAAACATTACATACTTATTACATAAAAACATGCCACCATGATTTCTTTAACAATATTATTTTCTGGACAGAGCAAATGACCTGAACACATTCTTCAACAGGCTCAGTCCAGGAACAAGCTCATCATCATCCTCCTCTGACCCACAGCTTTCTTGTCAAACCTCAGATGTCAAACCCCCTCTGAATTCTGAGTTTTGTTTTTTTTTTTGTTTTTTTTTGGGCCACTGATTTATTTTTTACTTTTTTCCCCTCTGAATTCTGAGATCTTTCTTTTCTGAGCTACTGAAAAAAATAATTTTTTTTTCCCAGTGGAACCTAATCCTCTTTGAAATATGGTGACAGATTGAACAAGTAAAGAAAATATGAAAATTACCTATATATATTTATTTTTTCTTCATACAAAAGTTATAAGTCGTAACTTTAACCTACACTAAATGTATCACGAAAGTATTATTCAGCAGTCTTAAAATAATCACTTGCCAACCTTTGATAAAGGACTTTTGCAGGTGTTGTCCGATGCTATCTTGAGCTGTGTTCGTGGTGAACGGCACCCCGAGAAGAACAAAGCCCCAGGCACGTGCAGTCCAAGCGTGTCGACGTTAGCATGAGAAAATGTGTTGAGTGCTGGGCGCCTGCGTCTGCCGAGGTGAGGCCGACAGTGACAGCAGATTGCATGGTGAAGAAGACAATTTTAACCTCCACTGCTGGTAAGGCAGCACTCCAGCAGCACCTTATTACTTTCATCCCAGTGTCTCACAAAATGTTGGGGGGTGTGCAGAGGAGGGGGAGAAGAAGGCACATTTCATTAAGTGAGATTAAATCACGTCAAACGCCTCAGCAGCATCTCCTCCAGCTAGATGCCCTCCTGCTCTCTTAAAAAAAAAAAAAAGACAATAACACATTTCAGGAGGGATTTGCCGTTTTCGTTGGTGGCCGCGTGACAACCGGTCCCAATGTTCCAGCTGTGTGACAGGCATGTCACCGCGCGCGACGAGTCAAGAGGACACGCGGGACGATGCTTTTCGACGTTGCCCTTTTCATGATTCCACACCCACCTCCTCTTCACCAGCTCGCGACATGTTCCGAAGCAGTGCTGCTTTGCACCCGTCATGGCCGGGAACAGGCCACGATGGGCGGGATGCGCACTGACAGCCCGGACAGAAAAAAAACAACAAAAAACGGTATGACAACAGTTTCAAAGTAGGAAACATAAAATCTGTCTTGATTTCTCTTTAGCTAGCACTGTTCCACAAAATGATGGAATGTGAAAAATGAAGGAGTCCTGCAGACTGTACAGTTCATAAATCAGATTTATTTCGATACAATGTGTGTTATTACTCATTCCAAAACGTTTATTGAAGCGTTACAGAATTTCAATTTTTCTTACTTTCAATTCCAGTGGGGGTGGGAATCTTTCACACCCAAAGCACCATGAGTTTTTTAACTCTCTTTTATACAAATACCACTTTGTACTGTTTCTGCCAACAGAAATCTCTATACTGTACATAAATAAAACACACACGTCCCTGTTTAAATTACACTCTGCAAATATTTATCATCACATACAAGTTTGTTAATATGAAGGGAGAGGCACTGAATTCATCCTTTTTTCTTTTGTTTTTTTAAACTCCAGGTTGTGACCCGATAGTCTGAAAGCTCTTTATACATTTGTGGCAAATGATTGGCGAGCAAAGCGAGAACAAAAAAGTATTCTGATGCCAAAATTAGGCAATACATTCATTTTCCCCCAAACCAGCCTTCACTGATTTCTTCAAATTGATATGAAGAATGTTTAATTTTGCTCTCATCCCCGTGACATGGAGGAAGATTACATCTGCTGCTCTGTAAAACACATCATTTATATTCTTGTGTGCTTTTAGTTTACAGCAGGATCCACACCCGACGAAGGCAGATGAGGTACCGTTGATTTCACAAACGTCGTCCATGTTTGCTTGAGCAATGCTGCTGAACTGGTGACCTCACAATAGTATGCATAAATAAAGTACAACTCGCCTCCGTTTCGCAAAACCTGTCTTTGGCAAACTCGATCACAGAAAGTCTGATATTTGTACATTCCAATAAAATAAAAAGCAAATAGGCTTACAGAGTGATATGTGCTTAAAAGGTGCCATGTGTAGCAGTTTTCATCAGTATTCGCCGACAGCTGTTTGTAGTGGTAAACGGGCGAAACTATTAATGAAAATATTAGTTTTTAGCAATATTAGTGGGTTTCTCAATATTACCAATGCAAGAACTTCTTACATTTACTTGATATGTTTGTCTCATAATGAATTGTCTTGTCTTTGCTGTACAGCAGAAAGTAAAAAAAATAGACGTAAAAAGATATCAAGAAATGAGAGGAGTCGTCGGACCTTAGACTCGACCAATCAGTAATCAGATGGTGATAAGCAATAGCCCCACACCCGAGTGTTACCAGGTCGCACTAATTAAAAACAAACTTCAGTACAGAAGTTGTTTCAGAGGGAAGCAGACTTATTTCTTTTTTCCTCTTGTTTCCCCGCTGATGAAACATGTAATGACTCAATGTGAGGTTTTTCTTTGCAAGGCGGGACAAACACAGCCACACACATACCTCTAGTCAACATAAATCATATTTTAAAATAAATATTAGGTAAAATTGCTGATTTATGTGTTTTGAATTCTTCAAAACAAACTGAAGACTATTAGCTTAACAAAAATGACATTTTTTGCCATTTTGCCAGCATTACTGAACGACAAACAAAATTGGACCCTGTGTTCTTCTTACAATAACTCTTTAATAAATGCCATAATAACCCACAGTGACCTTGAAATTTTTAGGGCAGCAGCAGCTAATCTCATACCAGACGACAGCGCCACAAAAACAGTCGGCGATTCTCCTCTTGCAAGTGCATGATGGGATACAAGCATTAAAGGACCTGCAGATGAACAGAACTTCAAAGAGCAACTTGGCAACATTATCGTGTAATTCAGACAAGCATAAACATGGAGACAAGATAGATGAAATATATTGATATATTTACTGTAACCACCCAAACTGATAGACATAGCACCTTTCAGCTACATTCATTTGTCTTTCGCTCTTTCATTCTGACACACAATGTATCGACATCAACAAGTCAGTGCAGACTGCGGTTAGGCATGCATTGATTCTGCTAGTTGCTAGTTCGTTATGGTAGCAAACTCCGTCATGCGTTTTATACCTTCAGCAAGGTACTCAGACTGAGATTAATTAGAAATACTAACCAGTTCCAAAGTCTTTCTCGTAAGCTCGCTCCCAGAAGACGGGGGTTTGAATTCAGGATCTGAAATGAAATTCTAGGTAAAATCCAGATGATGTCGACATTTACTTTTTCTCCTATTCCTTGCATATCCTTTGTGTGTTTGAGAATGTCTGTTCAAGGAGATAAATGCTTCCCTTTTTCTTTCTTCTCTTCCTGTATTCGAACTGCATGAGGAGCTGTATTGAGTTTTTTTTTTTTTTTTTTTTTAAATACCAAAAATATATCAAAAGAAGTAGAGCGATGCGGAGGATCACAGCATTTCCTCGTAGAAGAGCAGGTATGCCTGAGAGCTGAGTACTCTGGACTCGGGTACAGTCTGAACGGTGGTGTCGCTGACATACACCCACTGGCCCTGGGAGCTGCCGCCGGCCTCCTTTGCACCTGAAAACATGGAAAGCATCAGCATCATAAAGGAGCGAGGCTCCTCTCTATAAGGAGGTACTCGGAAAATATCTGGAGATCAAGACAAAAACAAGCAAGAAATTTTTTTCTTTTTTTTTTTTTTACATTAAACATTCAGTAAATTAAAATTAAGACCTTTTCGTAATCACTTTGATTTAAATTCAACAGAAAAAGTATTCATAGTTGGACTGCGTTTGATTTTTGTGTTCAACTGAAATGTTTCAGATCAATAAACTGCAGATTTAAATGACGATTATATTTATTAAAGGTCATTAGATCCATCCTGCGCTGCAAAAACACAAATTCTTACCAAGGATCTTTGTCTAGTTTCTAGTAGAAATGTCTTACTACACTTAAAATAAGACAAAACTTGTATACAAGTGATTTTTTTTTTTACAAAGATAAGTGTAATAAGTGAAAAAATTTTTTTTAACACATTAAATAATTATTGACTTAAAACAAGCTCATATAAAGAGTAACATCTAAGGCAGTGGATTCCTCACTTGCTTCATTTCAGAGTTCCAAGGAAGGTTTCTAGAGTTAATCTAGAAAAAAGCAACGGCAAAGAAAAACATTTGAATGATTCCCAAGACTTCTGGGAAAATATTCAGAGGACTGACGAGACAAAAGTAGAGCTTTTTTAGAAGGTGTGCGAAAAATCTGGCAGGAAATCAATACAGCACTTCAGAAAAAGAACATCATATGGAAAGTTAAACATGAAGGTGGCAGTGAGCTTCAGAAGCTCCTCAAGGAGAACGTCTGGTCATCAGGTCCTGACCTCACGTTCTAGTGTGCTTAGCTTATTAAGTAGCATAATAACCCAAAGCACTTCAGTAGTTCCACCTCAGAATGTCTCAAATAAAAACAAAAGCAGTTTTGGATTGGCCTGGTTGACATCTGGAGTTTGCATAATGACTTTAAATGGCTGTTCACACTCAAAAGCCTGGTAATGTGATGGAACTAAAAAGAACAGTGGAGCAAAGGTCTTTCAAACGCATCCTTCTATACAAAGTGAAGCAATCCCGATTGTTAAACCTCCTTTGAAATGAACTACTTGAAGGCAACCTTTTATTTTACCCAAAAAAAGAGACACAGTGTAAATATTACAGTCAATCATCCGTGGCCTTGAGATTGTTTTAAAGTTTGCGGATGCCACCTCGGCTCTGTTTGAGTTTCCAGCCTTTGATGGTTTGACCTGACACACAACGCACAATTTAAATGCCAGTTTTCCCGGCACTTCAGAACGTGGCGCTCGCATTGACGGCGTAGTTTTAAAATTCAAAGGAAAGCAGCTGGAGCGAAGAGAAGAACAAACTGTGACAGATGAGCTTTTATTAGCAGCTCTTATAGTTGAACAAAGACGACATCATGTTATTCTAAGGATGCCTGCTTCCTTCGGGTTTCCATGACCTTTCCCAATACGCGCAGTTTTCGTTGAGTGAAAATGGACAAATATAAATTAAAAAAAAGATGCCACTTTCACTAGGTTTCCACAGAACAATGCCAGATTGTAAAGAAGCTGACCCCTGACCTGACAGGTTCTTGTGGCGCTGCTCCGTTCTCCTCTGAGGGGCTCGCACTTTGACGTAGGCAGTGTAGTGGCCGCCCCGCATCGAGCCGCTGTGTTCCACGATCCCGTACAGGCTGTAGAGGACGCGCTCGCCGGCAGCCAGGTTCTGAAACCACACAGAGACAGAAAGAAAGACAAAAACTGAGCAAAAGTCTAAATTGAATTCTGAGCAAAGACATTAGACTTACAGATGAAGACTCAAGACTTGGTTTATTATCGCTGCACAAAGACGCCACAGTGAAATTGGCAACGAAATGACAAATTCTTGTGGCGCTAGAGACTGGAATAATGTCGTGTTAATTTATTAAAGGAATGTTTATATCAGGGGTCCCCAAACTACGGCCCGCGGGCCGGATCCGGCCCGCCTCCACATTTGGTCCGGCCCCCTGAACAATACCAGAGAGCATTCAGATTTTTTTTCATTCATTGTATTTTCCGGTTTATATGTGGATTTTTCCTCAACCACCAGGGGGCTCTTTAGCAGGAATTGTGTCCTGTAAACTGTGGGGCGCATTACTGCCATCTGTTGGACTTTTAGGGAACGGCTTGACTTTTATGTTATTTAATCAGTTCGGTTGTTTGCTAACGGTAGAGCAGATGAACACGTGACTGTTATGAACGCCGCATTCCAGGTTGAATTCTTCGAAGCGATGCCTGTAAGTAGCAGCTTATACTTCAAAACAGTATATATGTTAACATATGAGAAATTAATATGTTATAGTTACTTTCCCTCAATGGAATATATGCTAGTCAGTCCCTGTCACCGTTTCACTCATGGTTTTTGCCCATGTGCTTTCTGGGTAAAAATCAATCGAGAAACGCTCCCTCCCCCCCGCCCGCGCCCAGCAACAAATCCTAAGCGATGTCGTGTGGAACTATAACGCACTGAGTGAATGGGGAAGTTTGCGTGTTGTGGTGGAAAATTACCTCGGTGTTGGGGCTGAAGAACGTAAAAATGCATCAGTCTAATATGGCATAAAAACAATGCCATACTTGACTTAGTTTGGCTATATCGAGGCTCACCCCAGGTAAAAAAAGTATACTTTAAGTATATTTCAGACATACTTAAATTTGTGAAAGTACATTTTAAGTCAACTAAGTATTAAGTGTACAACCTAAAATATATCTGAGGCATACTAAAAGTATATTTGTACCAATTTCGAAATTAGAACTTTAAACACACTTAAACATAATTGTGCTGCCTTTTGTTTAGTTAAGCTGGATCAGCAAGGTTTTGAAAACCCCACTAGAGCACCCCCTGGTGGATATTTTTGTTATATTGCTTTTGTGATGCTAAAAGAAAAAAATAGATTAAAGATGGTGGAACGCAACACCAAACAGCTCGTGGAGTAGCTGATTATTGTCTTCATTTGTTGTGTTTCAGACAAGATTTGTTCGTAAGTATTTGTTAATTGTGAAAATAAATTGTGAGAAACGCCCCCCCCAGTCAACAATGTCCGGCCCGCCACCAGAGAAGGGAAAAGTTATGTGGCCCTCACAGGAAAAAGTTTGGGGACCCCTGGTTTATATGGTTGAAACCTAACCAGGAATTTTACATAAAAATAAAGTCACTCATACAGTGAGTGATTTTGTTGTCACCAACAAATTCACACTGACCATACTAAGACAGAGAGTCAAGGCCATACTGTGAAAAAATGTTAAAAAATCATGAGAAATCATACAATTACAAGAATAAAGTTATAAAATCATGAGAATAAAGTCAGAATATTTCACGAATAAAGTCGGAATATTTTGACTTTATTCTCATATTATTCTCATAATTTTTTATTTAATTATTTTTTTAGAGTGGCTGTCACAGCCTGCCATGTTATTTACTAAGTTACTAGTTTGTTTTTTGGTGACTAAATACATCTAAAGTGAGTTTGACTTATTTGATATAAAGATTTGCTTGGTAGATTCAAACAAATACAAAATAATTGATGTTTCCCCAATTAAAGATGAGTAATAAGTGAATTTTTGAGATATGGAAATATGATGCTACCTTGCAGGACGCAGAGCAGAAGGGAGCCAGATCCAGGATGAGAGGAAAGTCGACATGACGGTTCACTTTCCTGAGGTTCATCCCTGCCTTTACACACACACACAAATACAGAATTAAGCTATATGTACTACATTTCAACACTAATGGCCGTTGCTGAGCAGGAGGCGTCCTACCTGGTGGAAGCGTTTCAGATGCAGCGTGATAACAGGAGGCAGCAAGGATATTAGCATCTGTTTCCTGGCGCTGGTGTAAATCTTCTCCATCTTTTTATCTGTGGAAATATTATGTGTTAGAAGAGCCTGAAGTTAAGTGTGAAACGTGGAGGTTGAAATCTTCATCTGCAGTGATTATAATCCTGTTTCAGAGTGTAATCTCTGTAAAAGAATCAAAGTTCAGGGCTGCAGACCACCGGATTAACCATCCTACTGATGATATCACAGATCTACTCTTACTTCACTGCAAGAACAAAAAATCTTACTGACTTTATAGTGCAAATATGTCAGTACATGTGAAATGAGACAAAACTAATTCATAAGTAACTTTTCAGCAAGATGTGAGAGCTTATTTTAAATAATTCCTTAATGTTGATGAAAAAAATACTTGTTCCACTGGCAGATTTTTTTAAAGACATGGGACAAATGTCTTGTTATATGTAAAATAATTTGCCAATGGAACTAGAATGTTTTCATCAATATTAAGGAATTACTGACGTAAAACAATAGCTGACAAGCTACAGTTGAGTTAATTTTGTCTCATTTCACGTGTATTAAGATATTCTCTCTAGAAACTAGACCAAAAGTACTCGGTGAGATTTTATTGTTTTTGCAGAGCTGTGATCACAGAGCTACTCGGCCGTGCCGGGCGTTGGATCTCACCTGCAGCGCCGCTCTTGCGCAGCTGCTTCTGCCGGCGCTCGGTGCAGTTCTCACAGAGCAGCTTGTTGTTGCCCATCAGCAGCTCCACCGACGTGAACTGGTGCAGGCAGGACTGGATGGAGCACTCTTTGGAGGTAGGAGTGTAACTGTGGGACAGGGCCTGGAACGCCCCCTGGTGGTGGTAGTGGTGGAGCTGGTCTCGGCTCTGGCCGTCCCCCTGCTCCTCAGGGGGACAGTGACCCGACGCGGGCGTGTCCCCCGGAGAAGAAGAGAAGCCCAGGTTGACTTTAGAAACCGCGGTGACCAGCTGCTCCACGGCGCCGCCCTGCTTAGCGGAAGCCGACGATGACACGGGGGAGGAGGAGGAGGCGGCCGTGGGGGACGGGGTGAGGGTGAGGGTGGAGGTGGACGACGGGGTGGAGGCGTGGCCGTGACCGGAGGCGCCGCCTCGCGGTGTCCACTCGTTCTCGGACGCCTCGCTGTCGGCGTCGTTGCTGCTGTCCTGGGCTCCAGAATCTCTCTCGCTGCCGTCCGACAGGCTGCCCGCCGCCGCCATCTTGCACACAGAGACGCCGCGTGCCGAGCCGCCAGCGATCGCCTCCTCTTCGGCCCGCTCGGCACAGCAGGCCGCTCCCTTCTCCTCCATGGAGCTGGACAGTCGTCTGTTGAGTTGCTTCTGGAAGAGAAGAAACAAAATGTGAGTCAGGTCCATTCACAAATTTGACCATTTTATAAAATGAGCAGCTGAAACAGCAGAGCAGCTCTTTGTTCAAGATTTGTGCACAAATGAACTGGAACCATTAATAACGCAGAACTGTGAGCTTCATCTCACTTTTAATAGATACTTTAGCAACAACAACAAAATCATAGAAATGCATGCTAATCACAATTAAAAATGTTTCTGAAACATAATGTGATTCTCAGGACATTTGTTTTTGTATATAAAAAATAAAAATAAAAAATAAAAGATGCAGGGCGAATAAAAATAGACATTTTTCCAAAGGTGAAAGTAATTAGCTCTTAGCTTTAATTACTTGTGGACAATTTTGATGTGATCATTTCATACTTTATAGATTGTAGCAATCTCAGTCCTGGACTAAGCAAGTTAAGCTAGTAAGTTGAGTAAATAAGTAAAGTAAGTAAGTAATTAAAGTAAATAAAGTTAATTAATTAAAGAAAGAAATATTGAAAGAAAAGAATGGGTAGATAGAAATATTTGGAAATAATAGTATGTTTTCATCATGAGTGTCCTTGTACAAAATTATTTATTATGTAAAAGGAAATAATTATTGACTCAAACTCCACACTTTTCTATGCAGCTTAGAAAAAGCTTACCGTTTCAAGCAACCAAATTTTAATAGGCCGCAGAGCCAGTTTGTTAAAAACAACGTATGAATCTAAACTAAAAAAAGATACTCAATAATTGTGACTTAGTGCTGGAGGTAATGCATTTAAAAAAGGACTAAATTTGATGTCCTGACTGGAGGACAGCAGGAAGCAGGTTGCGTCGGCGGCCTCACCGGTCCGCTGGGCTTCCTGGAGTTCTTGTTGACAGAGTGCGCTGCTGAAAGAACCTGCTCACTGTGGGCTGCATGGCTGTCCTGCTCCCGGCTGCCCTTCCCCAGGCGACCCGGGTTGGACGGTTTTGATATCTGAGGAGATGGGGGAAGGGTAAACAAAAAATAAATTAAGAAAAACTGTCAATATTATATTAAAAGCAAGTATAAGAACGACTTTCAATTCCACTGGCGTTGAACACGAAGCAAAACGACTCACCCTCTCCTCTATGATTGGCAGAGAGATGTCTATGAAGGCTTCCTTTACTGTTGAGATCTGGAAAAGAAATGACACAAAAGCTCAATACGTGAACATAAAAACATGTCCGCATATGTTCATTAAGCTCGATTCAGAAAATGTCCACAAAATAATAATAAAAAAAGATAAGCTTTTCATGAGATAAGAAAAACGTTAGTTTAACAGATGAGCTCACATTCCTCTGATACATGGTCAATGTGGGTTTTATCATGGTGAGATGGGCAAATCACCTCAAACCATGACACTTCCACCACCGTGCTTCACAGCTGGAACGAGGTTATTTATTTTTAGAGTCGTATGTTCAAAGAGTATCATCTAGAAGTCTTGGTTTTTGTCGGTCTCTATCCTTTATCCTGGCCTTTGTGTTTTTATTACAAAAATAAAAGTTGTGCAGTCTCTTTTTGGACAACTTCAAAACTGGTGGCCACTTAACAGGAACTAGGATCTCTGGCTGTTTGGAAATATCCTCCACTTCTACACCAGTTTCTGTACGGTGGAATTGATGATTTGATTTTTTTAAAGGTTATTTTGCTCTTTTTATTGATCATTATAATATATCCATGGTTCAAATAGGTAAAAAAAAGAACCTTCAAACTGCTGAGTAGTGCTGCTGTGATGATTTATATATAATGTAATGTGTTTTATTTAAATGTCTGATTTTATCCATTTCAAGTAGAAATACATGTAGATGTCTCTAAATTTATTTCTCCCTCTTTTACCAAACTTTTTTATAGGTTTTATAATGTTTTTAAATATGAGTACCATATTTTCCAGACTATACGTTGCTCTGGAATAAGAGTCACATGAATCAAGAAATGTGACAAGAAAAGGAGGAAAAAGAACAAAACATATACAAGTCACAGGAGCAGCTAAATAATGACAAAAAGAGTGACTTATAGTCCAGAAAATATGGCATGTTCAAATATTTTAGAAAAACAAAGGCTGTCTTTTTTCCACATGAGTGTAGCTCCACATGGGCTCAAACTTCAGCTGCAGACGTTGCGCCCATTTAAGTGAAGAAGCTGGAGCATCTCTTGTTTTTTTTTCTTCTCTCTCTCTCCAGCTGCACACCTGGCGCTCTCTTCCTGCAGGCATCCTCTTCTATTTTTCATGGTGGTATTCGTTTTCTTAAACAGCCACAGCTCTTACAGTAAGTGCCTGCTGTAAACAGTTGGTGTTGGAGCTGGTCCTTCAAGTGCTTTTTGTTTCTTCCCCCCATCAACACCTCCTGTCTTTTTTTTTTTTCCCTCTGACTTTTTATTCTATTATATCATCGACATTTGTTCCATACATAACTAACTTAGAAACACTTAATGGCTACCACACCTTGTAAAGAAGATGATTACTTATTTTTTTTGGTTGTTTTTTTTTAAGCTCTCTTGACTTCAGGTCAAAAAACAACAACAACAAATATTCACCACAAATGAGGCTAATGAGGAATGCCTTTGCAGCTGGAAATCTAATAGTCCTCCTTAGCAACCACTTAACACTAAACAATGAAGAGGAGGAAGAAGTTCACGACAAATTAAATAGCTGCTTCTGTCCTACATGGTGGCTGAATCCAGCACAACACGTGAAACTATGCTGCTTCATCACCCATTTATTCTTTTTTTTTTTTCCCCTGCCACATGCACTTACATGCTCGCACTCTTCACACATTATGGTGTTGGTAAGCTCGCCTACGAAGATTCGGTCGACAAAGGTCATCTTCACACCTTCTTTTCCATATGCTGATGAAAAAACAAACGTTTTTAGTTAAGTTTCCCAGCATTTGTAATGCTAATAAAATGCTCTAGCTTAGCGCAGATCAGTGTCCAGACACATAATAATTTAAACATGCTTAAAAAAAAGAAAGAGACAATTTACAAAATTAAGATGGGTTACAAAAACATCAGAAAATAAGACAAAAAAACACCAGTGAAACAGTGTTTGTGCATCTATTTTTTTAACTATCTTCTGATTTGACTTGTGACTGCATTTTCATTTACCACCACCAGGTGGAACTATTGGTCTTGGACATCTTTTTAGTGCTGTTTGTTCAACCTTTGACTTGGCGTTTGGTCTCCTCATCTGCCGTCTTCTCTGTTGGATTGTTGAATGCCTTTAAAATGGCCGCTTTCACTCTCTGCAAGCAAAAAAAAAAAAAAAATCACAAACAGTGACAGTTAAACTTTAAAATGCTGTTCAGAAATATAAACAAAGTGCAAAACTAAACATTTTTCATCCATGATGATATGTGGGTGGTTGGGGTTAAAGTATTCATTATTATTATACAAATTAGTGAGATATCAGAATCTAGCCTGCAGCTGAGTTTGACAGGTATACCCATTATAGGCATCATTAGTGTAAAATAATTATTGTGCTTGTCTACAACTGTTACCATGTAAATCTCATAATGAACTGTGTATAAATATATATATATGTGTGCGTGCGTGTGTGTGTGTGTGTAGGTTTTAGGTAGGACCCCCTTCATTGAAGGTGACATGGTCAGTGAGTGTGTTGGTGAGAGAACTGTGAAGAGGCACAGCCACTGTAAAGCACCAATCAATAGATAATTGGCTGTGGTCTATGTCTGAGTCATGACCAATCAGCCCCACCGACCCCCATTGTACCGGGACCCACGCACAGAACTGGCTATTTAGGTCAAAAAGCCCCCGCTAATCCCACCAAAGTCAAACCAGGCTGTGGCTCGCCTACTAATTAATTACCAGTAACCCCCTTCCCTGCGATTCCTTTCCCTCCCAAAAATAAGAGTGCGCTGTCCCGGAGACGATAGGAGGGGAGGGGTGGGGGCCGTCAGACTGGTACATGGAAGCCAACGTGAAGATGGAGGCGAAGACGCGCCGGACGAGAGAAATACTCCCCATCTCGGTTAATTGCCGATAATTGCTTGGGCCTGAATTAGCATATTCATATCGCTGATCCTAATGGGCGATCAACACAAACACTTGGGGCTACTTGAAGCTTTGTGACCTCCTAGTGGGAAAAGCACCGGTCTCTTCCTGACCCGCGGCCAAGGAAAGCACGGGTCGGTCCGTCGTTTGAGTTGTGGTTCTATTTAATTCTTTCTTCGATTATTAAGACGGATTCATTTCAAACTGTGGTTAAAATTTGCTGTTGGCACGCAAAAGCGACCAAAGCCACTTTGATTGTCTTCTATTGTCCACTCAGTCATTAGAAAGGAAACTGGGATAATGTGTGCGTTCAATTAAAAATATTCCACAATTTGGGGTTTACAATGCCACTGTATCTTTGCTGTAAAAATGAGTTTCTGAGTGGATGAATAGAGGTGCCCCCCCACACCCTCCTTTTCTGCTTCCTTGATTGGATTGGCGGTGATTGTGTGTGTGTGTGTGTGTGTGTGTGTGTGTGTGTGTGTGTGTGTGTGTGTGTGTGTGTGTGTGTGTGTGTGCTGGAGGGGGCTCTGGGTGACCCTCAAGCACAATGGAACGGCCCTGGAGCTCATTCAGCAGCTGTGGGTTTCCCAAGATCACACAATGATGCCGGTAGTGCCACTTGCAAGCCCCCTAAGTGGCACAACTGATGGCGTTCACAAGTTTGAATGGGAGCAGAGGGAGCCCAGCCTGTGGCTCCTCCTGGGCCTGAGGCTGACTACTAAATACACCCGCTAACTTCTCCTCCTTGGTTCACGTAGGCACTGGTGGGCCCCTTCCAAAGAGATGCTGTGGGGTCTCCTAATTGCCCTGTGGAGGGGCTGAGGGAAGGGGGGGACCGCTGTGTTTGCCAAGAAAAAAACCCACCAGGATTTCTGCAGGTTTCACCAACTCAAATTTGAGGTTTTTAAAAACCATTATGAATGAAATTTAAGACTTGTATCATGACAGAAATGTACAAAAGAAAATAGTATGTTTTATGTAATGGTAGTGTCAAGCTTTTTTTGCACAGAATGAATGTTGCATCATATGGGTTGGCAACATAAGTCAGTCAATGGCAAAGATAAACACCATCTTGCCAACAAGCGTTAAATTTATACTTACCCATTATGGATGCAAAAAGCTAGCTAGCACACTATCAAGGGTGTGTTAGCAAGTTGGTTAGCGATAGCCTCAACCACCTCGAGTCAAAACATAATGAAAATGTCTGCATATGACTCAAACATATGTCTGACAGAGAAGTCCCACAAGAAAAATACAAAATAATTTAAGACCTCTCATTAGCATGTTTAAGGTCAACTTACATTTTTTCTAATGAATTTAAGGTATTTTAAGGTATTTTCCAGTGATTCTCTATTCTGTCTTCATGGTCTACTTCAAGGAAATGTTATTTTATTAACATTAACAAAGATCTTAAGAGACAGGGGTCACAGCGTAACCTGCAGGCTTCTTACAATGTGCACAGTCAGGCAGGTTTGCACTGATCCCACATGCATTTTACAAGCTTTTTTTTGTGTGGTTTCGGGAACTGACGGTCTGACGGGACACCATCCCTGAATCCCCTCTGTCTGACTGTGACATTTACCACGCTCCTCCTGAGCATCATGCTAATACTGCGGGACGATTATTAACGCCTTACTTTCAGATACATGAATTTATCTAAAAGTGAGTGAGTAAATAAGAAAGAATCAATTAATCAGATTAATAAATTCTTGAAATAATTGTCACTAATTTAGTAATCAATTAATCGTTAATTTTTTTTAACCATTTACTAATTGGTTAATCCAAAAATAATGAACAGATCAACCCTACACTGTTGATGTTAAGTCAAGCAAAAAGGGCTGAGCTTTTCACGGTGATGTTAGAAGTATTTATTTTGGGTGCAGATGCGCCCTTTGCTGCAAATTATTAAACATCCAATGAAGGAATGGTGCAGTTGCATTTTAGGCACTACACCATGAAAATGTTCATTTTCTAATTTATGTGTTATTGTGATTTTTAATGAATTTCTACTATCGTAAGGTCAAACTAAAAAATCTGCAGAACAAGACAATTTTTTATTCCATTAATCATCAAAAATAACCTATAGTTGCCATCCTAATACCTTACCAAACCTTGAATGAACTTAGCAAAAGATTCCTTGTAAAATGGATTCTGAATTCACAAATTATAAACTTACTTTAGTTTCTTCTACTCTTATGGAATCCAGCAAGTAGTGCAGAAGTTCCTGGCTGTCTTGTTGTTGGTAGCCCTTGAAGCGTGGAGCTCTGCAACAGAACGAAACTATGAGACCAGGCGAAATAAGAATAATAAGAAGCTGAACAGAGAAACAGAAAGTATGGAAAAGAGACAAAAAAAAAAAAAACAGTACAGTGAACGGACAGTGTTGGGAGTGAATCTTCAACATTTTACAAAACAAACATATTGGCAGACAACAAAACAAACACCCAATGAAGTCAGAAAGAACTAAATCACACAATGAGCTGAGAAACAAAAGAAACATGAACAAAAGATGAATCTACAATTGGGTTTAGTGAAGGCCTTTTCATATCTTCTCAGTGTTGGATGATATCCTGGCTGGAAGCAGCTCAGATTACTCACACAATGCATGTGTGTTAGGAGAAGACATGACAGACTACCAGGCAAATAAACTTCGATGACGGCTGCATTGTTCCGTACAGAACCAACTGGCACAGATCTGAGCATAAAAGTGCGAATATTGAACATGTTTATGCAGCCAAGGCAAAAAGAAGCCACACTTCTCTTTCTATCGTTCTGCAGCTTCATGTATCTGAACATTATCATTTCATGCTTATTTGGCTCCAAAATGACCAAAAACACAAACCAGACTCCAGACAATATTTAGAAAGGAAACTGGTGCTGCTCTTTTGCCGCCTGCCTTTTTTTTAATTTTTTTACATTTGGATTTTCTCCAGGTGCAAAAGTAACCCTTTCTGATGCAGGACATTTTATGAATGTCAGGGGAACATTTCATGCCTGCCTCGACAACCTGCGGTTTCCAGTGATTCTCCATTCTGTCTTCACGGTCTACTTCAAGGAAATGTTATTTTATTAACCTAGTACGCAATATCTACCTGCAGTAGGTCATTTAGAGTTGTTTTTGCAAGATCCGGGTATAATTTGTCATATTTCATAATAGTCAGGAGTCAAAACAATGATCAGAATAGAAACAGGATGTAATACAAAGTTTTCAGAAAATAATATGCAAATACTGAGCTGTTATTCTCCTGGAAACTCTCCCAAAGAAGCAACACTTTGGTACAGAGAAGCGATTTAACATTTAATATACAAAAAGGTTATTAGAGTATGAGATGTGCGTCGGTTGTTTTATAATTTATCTGAGATTGGTTGGAGCATTTACTATTAAGATTTTCTAGTTTAACGTCTTCTAATTTAATAATTATTCTCACTGTGGAATAAAATGCAAGTTGCTTGAAAATGGCCGTATTACCCTTCTGAGATTGACAATTGCTTCTTGAAGGACGCTGTTGAGGTCTTTCCAATTGTTCCCCAAATTAGACCAGTTCATCTCCTTTACTGCAATTAACATAATTACTGGGGTTTTACAGATTTGCTACCATACATTTAATAACACATTTAATTTTGTGAATTCGAACCACTTTACTGTCGATAGGACGCCGGTGTCCTCATGGATTCACTGGCTCGCATGCAAGTGTTTTGGGGCTGACAGTTAAGGGTTTTAATAACCCACTTACAATAATAACAAAAATACTTGAATTTACTAAACCACAGAAGTCTTGGCATGAAGACGGCAATAATATAGTAAGGCACTTCTTTCACATTTTATCAACAAAGTCAACCTCCAACAGGGTTATTATTGCTAAAGGAATTAGAGGGGAGGCTCTCCTTGGGTTCCTCCCTGGCTGTCCACGGTGAAGCAGATGTGCGGACAGATGCCAGGGGCAGATGGGCAGCCGAGACTGCAGCCATGGCAACCTGTTGGACCGAGCCAGCCACATAACTAAAGACAGGTTGGTCGGGCCAGCTCGCTGAATAGGAGGAGTATTTATTGATTAGAGATGCCATCAAACAATACCAAGGATGTTTGGATGCCTAACTGCTTTAGCATTACTGGGGTTCAACTTTATTATGTTTTTTAAGTATAAAAAATAGAATTATAGCAACATAAAAAAGAAATCATTAGAATAAAGTGTCAAAATATAAATATCAGCTATTAATAATCAGAATCAGAAGAGAAGTGGTTGAGCAGTGCTACATTGTTTTTAGATGTTTTGGTGAAATAGAACAATTTATTTCACTGCCTGGTAAAATGTATGAACTCTTGAGAAGATTTCAAAATGTTTTTGAGCTCACAAAATGTACAAATTTATAACAAATTGCAGAAAACTGTTGGTACACATTGTTGGTAATAAGCCTGGAGAAGATTAGGGGGACCTTCAAAATTTAACATGTAGACAAGGTCCCAAAACCTTTGGTTGTGCATGAACATTAAGTGTGCTGGTTAACAAATGAAGATATTAACCAGCTAATGACATACATTTAGTTATTCCAAATTAGAAAACAAAATAAACATAGGAAGTAATGGCTTGGTCTGAAGAAAACTGAAATATACCGCACATTTGAACACAAATACAAAAGTGGAGATAAAAAAATAAATAAATAGACAAAATAAAAAAAGAAGGAGATGGAACTGGAAATGAAAAGCATTGTTGGGATCAGTGGGAATGAGGAGGTCTGGAAGCTCATCCCAGTGGAGGGAAGCAGAAGGGCCCTGTAGCGCTGCTCTCAATCTGGCCAATGCAAACAGCTGCGGTGCTAACACAATTAATAGCCGGATGAGTTAGTACCAGACACAAGGCCACACAAGCTTCCCCTCCCCAACCATCCACCCAGTCAGAACACATACATGTATGAGCAAAACAGAGGCACACACTTCACACAATACAGTAATCCTCTGCCTACAAATAGCCATATTATACAGAAATACATCAGAATGGGATGTATTTAGCTATTAGCTCAAACTATGTATGAAACTATTAGCTCAAAATGTGCTGAAAATCTATGTAGCATAAAAATTTGTTTGTATTCAGTGGCACTCTGAAACCAAAAACACAATTTTATTACTTAAATCTTGCATTACACATATCAATTAATGTAAATTAGTGAAAACTGTTTTGCAATGGAAATGCTCAGAAAGGGGTTGGTGACAGAATTTGTCCGGTTTTTACGCAAGCAACAAGAATCTGACTTAATCCCCTCCACACATCAGTGAATGCCCCACACCTAGACTTCAACAAGTCTCACAACAACTCTCTCTGGTGTGCAGTTTGTTACTGAGAGGAGAAAACGCAGTTATTTTTGGCATGAAATTTACTGAGCATAAAGGAAGTCAAGGGAAGCACAAAAAGTTTTAGGCGCTTCAGGAAAGAAGACTCAATTTTCTATAGAGGCATGCGAGATATTACGTTAGGATAGCACTTGATAAAAGCAAATAACAGGAAGCTCACCGTATTATTCCAAATTTGTTCGTTTTTATCCTTTTGAAAAGTTTAATTCTATCATAGAACTAAAGGAAGTCATTTTAAAACCAGCTAACGTAAAGACCAACTTAATCTACAGAAAATACACAACAATGCTAATTACTAGTAATGCTAACCTTGCTAACTGTGCCAAATGTCAATTTATAAAAAGACAGTTTTAAAATACTAACTGCGTTGTCATTTTGTCTTTATTTTGAATGATTAGCGAAGTCTTGTTTAGTAGCAGAGGAAAAATTACTCCACTCTCTCACACAGTGTGACGTCACCTCTGGTCCTAAGATAAATATTGATTGTTTCTGGATAGTAACAATAAATGAGTAAATGACTTAACATCTGTTATCTAGTAAATCACATTTTTTTTCTAGATATGATGAAGTTTGACATTTCTTCTTGGGTTTTATTCATTGTAGAGCGGTTCATTTCTGGTTTCACATTTAGTGATTCTACTATGTTTTTATGATGTAAAGCGCTTTAAATGCCCTGTTATTGTAATGAACTCTACAAATAAACATTAATTTCATTTTTGATTTGATCTGTCCCATAACCTAGAAAACTTTATTGCATGTGTATATTTACAGAAGCGACTCTATAACTAAACTTTTTATAGAATTTTACTATGAAAAACGCATTCCTTATGGTTGTTAAATTTGAGTTCGCAGAAAACAGTAATGTATTTTGTGGTTAGACAGAGTTGTTAAAAAAACTTAAAGCTGAATAGGTCAACACTGGTTTTCGGCTTATCATAGCTTTATAAAATTGGTGGTCGTTAATAACCCACATAACCTCTGATTGGTGCTTCTCTATTATGTATTTTTAATGCGAAGCAATAACACAGTGTAATGTTCCACACATATTTATTCATTTTCAAATAATATTAAAAAGTGTTTTTTACAATTAGTTTTTGGTTCTTTTGCTACATCATGAATAGCTTAAAATACCAACCATGACAAACCCCACCCCCAAAAAAACACAGTCTTATTTCACGGTTAACACAAACAAATGTATTTAAAAACACTCAAAATCGTCCATATTCTGTTGGGAAGATATGCGCAATCTAACACTTCTCTAATTGAATAGTGTGTGTGAATATCTGCTTCGTTAAAAGTATGTGGCCCGGGATGTGTGCGCTGGCGTTTGTGAGACTCGCATGATGGAATTCATTGTTGTCCTCTGCTATTTCTATCAGGGATGAAAGGCTTCTCACAAAGCTTATTCCTCAAAAATATTTGAATGATGTGGGTATGCAGACTTTAATCCACAATGGAAGAAGAGAGGAGGGAGCCTGCGTACTTTTCACGCTCGCAACACACACACGCAGGCGCACGCCAACACAAAACATGTCCAGTGGCTATCCTGAAATTGAATCAGCCCTTGAAAGAAGCAGGTGTAGATTGATATTTGTATGGATAATTCTGTTCAGCTAACATATTGGTGATGCGTGGAGTGTATATCCAGGTACAGAAATATACTGAAAGTAGTACTAAAAAATGTAAATGTTGCTTTGGACTGGGAGATTGGTGGAACCCAATACTTGAAACCTTGGCAAGCTCCTATTTTTGTCCTCTCTGTCTCACCATTAGCTACAAGTTAGCTGATGACTAGCTTTGAAGTACGCTGGTTACAAGCTGGGACCGTCCCTGGCACCAGATACAGCGTGGTGCTGACCACACACAGCCTGGCGCCAGTCCAGGCGACGACCGGAGCCCTGCGCTCTGGCAGAAGGACGAGGAAGAAGGCTGTAGGGAACTCAGCTGGTCGAGGTCAAATCCAAGTGAACCCATGCGCAAAAACACATACACACACACACACAAAACCAAGAAGGGCTCTGGCGCACATGAAACACTCAAACAGTCCTCGATTCGGAGCCAGGAAGCATTATTAACCTGCTTGCCATGGCGCACATCGAGAAAGACGCTGAAAGAGACGCGGTAAAAGAGATGTCAGTGCCCCGCAGGTCAAGGGCAAACCCAGCCTCCTTGAAAGGGAAGACCCTGCAGCGGCAGCGGCTCCGGATGGTTGTATTCACAGAGTGCTGCTGTCGCACGGGGTCACCACTATGAAAAAATATGAAAAAATATGTTCTTGACCCTGAACTTTTTATTTCCGAACTCAAGACCTGAAAGAATGCGGATGAGCCGCTCTGTGAAGGAGACTGATAATAATAAAAAAATAAAATAAAATGGCTTAAGAAAGGAATGAATGCGTTCCCAAGCATGGCGATAAACCACAAGGAATCAAAACACATGAATTAATAAGGAATAGTTTGATTTTAAATGAGAAGGAGTAACAGTAGCACACAAAAAGCTGGTATTAGCAGGTGAATCAATCAGGCTATTTGCTTTGGGAACCGCACAGCTCATAACTTGGCCTGCTATTGATTCTTTGCATCCATGTCACCTGATCATGTGGAGGCGCCATGATGGATGTCGGACGCGACACGGATTATTGAACAGAGTGACTGCGATAGTTTCCCCAAGTTGATTTTGCTGGTGTAGCCATGGCTTCTACTTGTTCAAGTCGACTTGTTTTGTCTGTGGAAGTAGCTCGCCTAGCTGGGGCTGGAAAGCAGTATCTACACAAGCTGGAAGTAGCTAGCTTAGAAACACAGACCTCTTTCCCTCCTGACATGTTTGTTGATTTGATCAAATCTTCCTGAATCCATGCCACATGGTTTAATACCGCCATGTCATAAACAATGTTTCCTCTTACACCAGAGCAGACTTAAAAGCGATGTTAGTTTTTTTTTTTTTCGTACATGGTGGGCTACATTATTGTGGGGCTTGTTCCTTATGGTTACTTATGTCGTACCTTCTCCATATTGCAATATTTAGTTGTATCTTACTTACTTAGGAAGTATGTAAATGTGAATCTTCTTACCTTGTAAAAAGTGTTCCCTGTAACACTCACATACAAATATTAGAAATTCAGCAGTGATTATGATGGATTTTGGAGAAGGAGGAATTATTCTATCTGGAGCATAAAGTAAAAAAAAAAAGCTTTCCTTTCAAATATTTGCAAACACCTTCAAGGATTTCTGCTTAAAAGAATGAAAACGGAGAGCTACAACATGTTTGTAATCTGAAATGGGATTTTACACAGACACATTTTCAAAAACAAAAAATATGCTCACAGTTGGTGTCAAGCAAATTAAGTGATTTGGTTAATATACATTTGTTTTTCCAGTGCGACTCAATAGGTGCCACTGTTTGAAACTGGGAGGTATCGCCTCTAAATAACAAGGCCACATTGGGGAATTCAATTGAATTTCTGGCACACAATGTCTAGACCTGCATCGCAGAGTACAAATAAAGACTTTGCAGGTTTTCTGGTTCTTTCATGGTGCTTTGTCTGAAAACTTATTAAACTAAGGAATTTTCAAAATTGCCTCAGTTTAGATACATGTACAGAGTTCCAGTGTACAGGTGAAACTATGTTTTTAATCTGTTATTTTTCGATTTTCACACCAAGGAGAAAAATAACTATTTCTCAGTGAATAGTAGAAGATTTGGATTTTTTTCTATATGTTCTGTTTGGAAGAAAACAGCACTTATTTTACAGTCTGAAATAAAGGGGAAGAATTATGTGTTTTCCAGGCACATAGTATCAATTTATAACACAATCAAGTAACTATGTTACCTTGAGTTGTTAGAAAAATGCTATGTATATAAAATATTAATTAAAGGAAATTTGTTTTTGTAATTTAGCACCTTGAAATCGGGCTTTTGGCTCTTTAAGAAACTCCTGCTCTTTCTGAAACTCCACCTTTAGGAAGTCATCACAACATGGCTTCTCTACTAACCTTTTAACGACATTTTTACCACCATTGTACTGAGAAGAAGAAGGCATAATGAGCTCAGCAGATGTGTAGTTCCACCAGGTGTTTGCTAATTGGTGCTGGCTAGTCTGAAGGAACTGAGAGGGGGAGTAGAGGTGAGGTAGAAGCTCAGAAACTTGGAAACTGCAGTTCTGCCTTGAAAACGGCACTAGGTGTTTTGCACAGCTGAATGGTTGCCACAGGAAACTAAAGGGTTTCTCAAACCTGCATAAGTGCATCAAAGCAACACTCCAAGTTTGTTTTTGACGAGGGAATAACATTATCACATAATGTAAAGCTCAAAACAGTCAATTTTACATAATACTGCCCCTTTAAAGCAAACATGACGTCTAACTGGGTGATGGGTGCTGAGGCTTGAAACCAAATCTCTCTCTTCACGAATGAATGCCAATGGAATAGATGAGCCCCACCTGAAATTAAGCGAATGAGTGCATAAAGGTGTGGGCATTGTGTGATGTTTGAATGCACAATTGCCTGCATGTGTGTTGCAGCCCGAGATGGTGCCAGGTGAGGTGGCCGACCACGCTCGCAACACAGAAGCACACGGCGGACCGTCTGATGACGGCGAGGTACCAGAATAACCGTCAAAGCCGCACCAGAGACGGACTCGCTCATCCGGCATTAAACGTCCTGGTTACCCACCTGCACTGACAAACAGTGCGAGACCCGCCACATACACACAGATACACATACACACACAGGCAACACTACCCAACCAGTAGTGTGCTGTACTCTCTACAGGAAGTCACTGAACCTGTTCATGAAAGAGAACATTGCTGTTCAGCTCACAGAAGGAAAGTCGTTGGATCTGCCAGTCACACAGCGTGTTGGAGATCAGCCAAAGTTAGCTGCTGATCATTTAATAAGGGGCAGAGTGTGATGACGGTGCACTGCTGGGAGCAGGAGTTACCTGGTTAGTAATGTTCATCACTGTTGAAATGGGAAGAAAGCAGGTGGAAGTAAAGGCTGCTACGGCTGAGAGGGAAAGAGTATGATCCAAATGATTACAACTAGCGGTGTGCCAATCAATTTCCAGATATTTACATGTGAAACCGATTATTTACATTTAAATAGCCATGAAGCTGCTGCATTTCGGTATTTTCTTTTTGCACTACAAGAAAAAATAAATAAAACTCAAGACACTACAGGTTGTTTTGTTAAGTTTGTCCTCAACTACCCTCACTCTAGTTTTGATAAAAGGCTCAAAACAGATCTGTAGCTTAAACTGTTGTGCAAGTTTTGTTTTTAAAATGTGAAAGTATAGTATAGTTTAGTCAGTAGTAGTATGGTCAGCAATGATTTATACCTTTTATTGTCATTTAAGAACACTACTTTGTGTAGTTAAAACTAATTTGTGTTTCTTTGCGGGTACTGTTGATTCTTTTCCCCCCCTAATATATTGAGACATTGAAAGTGTGTTGTGACTGAGAACTTTTAACACCTGACAGCGTCAAAAATCTGTATTGGTCAAAATCCGAATCAGCAGGTCAGGCTTATTAAAGAAAAAAATAATGTACCTTTTTGTTGTTGCATCTCGAAAGCCTCACGGGTTGCAAAGCTCTGAATGTTTCATTTTTTCACATTATTGACCAAAAACAATAGAAGATGTATCAAGAGAGTTAAGACAGTTGAGGTCAGGAGTGAGAGGCATTAGATGCTGACTTAAAGGGTCACACCGTACTTCTGGCAAAGCTGATTGAAGAGGACCTTTGGGTTGACGGGGCCTTTCCCTGACTCCTTCATGCTCTGTAGGAAATGAATCATGGCTGCAGTCAGCGGATCAGGGCTGGACAGAACCACAGTCAGATGACTCTGGAGGAGTAAGGAAGTGATAGAGGGATAATGTCAAGTTATCAGATCAAAAATCTGTCTCTTTAATTGAGCTCTAAGAAGCAAAACACATTGTTTTTATAACTTTAGACACATTTTCAAGCTTCCTTGGCATGTTTTTAACAATGATCATCTCTGTGAGAAAAAATAAAAATCATGAAAATTTTGAATTAGAAAATTAGAAAAGACTAATCGGAGTTTACATTTGTCTCATCAGAGGAAGAATACATGACAGCAGACTGTACCAGATTTGTCTCGACAGGCGGACAGATCTTCAGCTTGTATCCTTTCTCCTTCACTTCCTGAATGAGGTCAATGAGCATGTGCGTCTGCGACAGGTTCTAAACCAAAAAGAAAAACGCTTTGGTGATTTCATTCATCGAAAAACTGGATTCCACTGAATCCATACAATCGTCACACATACAGATCGTCACACACATTCGCTGTATTAAGACCCAACTATTAATTATTAACTTCATGAGCTGTGACCGGTGGCCGCCAGCCGGAAAGATCCCCACAACACCTAATGCTACCAGCAACACCCTTCATTGTGGAAGTCGTTACCGACAGAAGACGACTCAAAGTTAGATATTTAGAGAATCAGAAGTACTGATTTGAAATGAAACTAATTTTGACAGAGGAATGTTTCCAAAATTTCTTACAATTTGCTATTGATTTGCGTCAATTAATGCCTCACTTAGATGGGGTTTTGTCTAATTTCTGAAGAAACAAGCTGACCCGGAACTGACTTGAGAAAATATGAGGAATACTTACTGCTAGCAATGCTAAACAATCTAATTGCTAAAAAAAAATTAAAACTCTAATCATTTTGTTTCTTATCAACACTAAAATCCTGTTTATCAGTGAATTCTTCATTTTACACACAAAATGTGATGTTGGCTCTGATTCTATTTACAGCAGGAAGGACCAAATAAATGTTGTCAGAGTTAATTGTATTTCCTGACGAAAAAATTTAATCTGTTAAAATTGGTGAGAGCGTCACAAAAATGTAAAGTTGTAAATTGGCCACAAACCTCTGATGGTTGCATCGCTGGTTTATGACGGCGAAGATTACTTGTGGGATCCTAAAAAGCTGTATGCAACACCTGTGCCAATTGCTATGTCCATTTTTGCAGCATTTGGAAATTCAGGTGAGCTTATTATTCTGAAAGAGGCTTTCAAAAAAAGGCTTTCAAAAAGTTATTTATGATCCACGGTGTTTCTCCACAGAGAAGGAACCTTGGTGAGGAGTTGGCCTGAAACAATGGCTGCTGCTTCACATTATAGAGGCACTTTTTTTTTCCTCCTCTGCCTTTCAATGGTTATTTGTTTTGTCAAATACTGCCAATAAACACTGTTGCTATGGAAAACAGACAATAAAGCTGGGACTGTGAATGCAGACACTGCTCATCCTCTGACAATTATGTGTTTTCACTGAAAAAGATTGCAATTTTCAAGGGGACAATACAAACAAGGCAGAGAGAGAGACAGGGAGAGGGAGAAGCATGCAAAGCGCGCTCGCTCGAATTTCAATCAACCGCCGAGACCCTGAGGGTGATTAACAAAATGGCTGAAAAAAACAACTTCATTGTTGCAGAGGCATGTCAGTTTGCAGTCACCATGACATGACCAGGGGCCGGCTGAGGAGGCCGTGTTGTCAACGCGCTCTGCACCGACTGAGCACCACTCGCAAGGTCGGTGTTTCCAAGCCAACTCGGGGTGAACTGCTGCCCTGTGTTTCACTGCGCAACGCGGCCAGTGGACTCTGTTATTGTGGTACCGTATTCAGCGTCGCTTTGGACCAGCCTCATAAATAGATGAGTGTTTACACGTCCTACAGAGACATGAATTTATTGCTGCGGCAGAATGGAAATCCTTGTGATTTGTTAGGTAAACAGTCGGCAAATAAAATGATTACTTGTAAGCAGGTTCTTTGCGATGAGATCAGCACTGTATTACACAGCTCTACTTCAGATTTATACCAGATATTGTCATAAAATAATAAAGGGCTGAAACAGTTAATTGGATTAATCGCGATTAATAGATTATTGAAATAATCTTCAACTAATTGATTAATCAATTA
>NW_015112692.1:468015-508530 GCF_001443285.1 Poecilia latipinna | reverse complement strand
AGTCGAGAACATGGACAACGGTAAGATTACATGGTAAGAATTGGGTGGTTAAAACAGAGCTGGGTTTTTCTGCAAGACTTTTGGTGCCTATTAATTGTACACACCTTGATATTGGGTGAGTAAATATCAAGTAAATAGGCCACACCGTCCCTCATTACACACCACCTGTCATGATTAAGTCCATTAAACACTCAAGTTTAACCAGCTTGGAGTGAGAAAATATGCCTAAAAATGACGATGAGGTCAAAATACTCACTCGCCTAATTATGCACACAGTATAACTGGAACTTATTAGTAAAGCTAATCAGACAACATTCAGCATTTTTGTTTCAAGCTTTGTGAATAAAACAAAGTTGTAGTATTTTCCATTACTGTTATGTCATGAACAAAACTGGAATCAAATTTGGAGATAGAGATGCGAAAGTGTGTGGTTTGAGATTAAAGTTACATAGAAAATGATAATCAGTTTCTCGCTAACTTTGATTGTGAAAAAAATATATACAAAAAAGAAAGTGGATCAGACTTGACATGAGAACTGTGTTGGGAGCAGGGTGCTGCAATGGCAGCTGGAAGGAGAGCTGGGTCATTTGGAGAAGGCAGATGACAGCTGTTGAAGTTTCTGCTGGTTTGTGAGGAGGAGGGGGAGCGGGGCGATGGTTAGGGCAGGAGAACTCCCCTTCCATAGCCAGCTGTTACTTCTGATCGCCGCTGAAAACTAACATTCGACAGAAACAACGATACAGATGGTCAGTGAGAAGCGGTGCGCGGAGCGAGGGACGAGCCGGAGCGGATCCTGCAGCTGCATGAGCCGATCGCAGAACAGGAAGGTTAACATCTGACTGACGGAGCGCCAACACATGTTAGCAGACGCTGATGTACCAATGTTCCAGTTAGTGACTAGCAGCTACAGAGCCTATAAAAGTATTTACCCCCTTGGATGTTTGACCCTCTTTACTGCTTTATTAAATCAATCATGTTCAACTAAATTTGGCTTTTTTTGACAAAAGAATTTACACAAAAACCCTTTTTGGTAAAAAAACAAAAACAAACAAAAAACAGCCAAATTTTGCTTGTATTGATAGCAAGTCCAGACTCAAATCCCGATGAGAATCTGTGAAAGAGCTTAAACCTGCTACTGGCATGTTCTGTATTACCCATCTGACCGAGCTTGCGAGAAAAAAAAAACAAGTATTAAAGTTCATAAAGTTGAAAGAAAAACACCCAAAAAAGACACTAACTGCATCCATTCACATAACACACTTTTCAAAATGTATTCAAAAACATCTTTTAACAACTCACTACTCAAATTCCCTGCTGCAGATCTCTGCTCATCTATGACTTAAAATTCCAAATGTCAAGCAGTTCAGGGAGGTACTTTTGTCATCCACTGGACAAATCCTGATGCTAATTATTAGGTCTGATGCTCTGACTTAACTTGGCCACATTTTAGAGAACTGGGGACTATTCCTATTATTTGTAAGTACTGGCCTCTAGAGTCCAAACCAATCACACGTGTCTCAACAACAAAGACCAAACATTTCCACAAGTCAAAAGAAGAGAGGTTTGATACAACTTGTCCTCTGAACTTTTTGGTCAAACAATCTTTACTGCAGTACAGAAGGTCACAATTCTATCCACGCATTATTGTATGACATGAAAAGATAAGGGAAAAAAATAATAAATCTAACATAATGTTAAAAACTTTTTCATTGGAGAAGGAATTTCATGTTAAAAGAAAAAAACAACTTCCTTCTGGTTTCACAATGACAGAAACGTTTCATTGAAGTATTCAATGGTTTGTGTTGAGAAAGAAAACTTAAAATTACTCTGTAGAGAGATGATAATGATTTAAAAATAAATAAATAAAATAAAGTCACAAAAACGCAGATTCCATCAGGGACTTGGCGCCTTCAGCGCTACAGGCTGTGGAGATCTCAAAGGAATGCCGGGATTCACAAAGGATGCATAAACACAGGTCACAAGCCCGACCTGTTCACGCCTAAACCACTAAACCAAAGAAAATCAATTGAACCACAAGCCTTTTGTAAGAACCTGCATCTTTACTTCAGCGCCCAAATGGCCTTGCCTTTGCATGTATTCACTTCTTGTGCACAACATCTTTATTGCAGATCTATTCAACTTACAGTGACAGCGACTACCAAGAAGGCTTTTCTCCACAGGGGGGCCACAACTCTAAAGTCGTTGGAATGTAAACCTTGGACTTAACGCTCTAACACACACACAACGTGAATGTCTCATTGTGTTTAACAAGAAAAATAAAGAAAAGGGTGACTTCTTTGGGAAGTTTACAGTCTTGTTTTCAACAAATGCTTTGACTGCGTGAATTTTACCTTCTACCATTCGGTAAAAGTTGATGAGAAACAGCGTACACATCCTTCAGCTTGTCCTGGAATTTTAGGGAGAACGACGGTAAAGGTGAGGTTCAGCTTGTCAGGACGACGAGTTGTCGAAGCACTCTGTCTAGGAGAGCTAATTGCATCTGGACCTCTGTGCCTGCAACATCTGTAGGCCTGTTTTTTATCCTCGTCAGGCTGCCATAAGGGAGTTCCCAGATGTCAACACACACGAATCCAAAGAAAACAAACGGAGATGGGGAGGTAAGGGAAAAACTGTGCTTTTGAGGTTGGTGTGAAACAATCTGCTCTTGCACGAGTCAACGAGTGATAAAAAAAAAACAAAACGACAAGAGTAAGCGTGAGTGTCCGAGTGTTCGTGAGCCAGATAGTGGAATCGGCAAGAGTTGAAAAAACTGTGACTAGCACTTGGAAGTAAAAGAGGAATGAGGAAGCCAAACGGGCGGAAAGAAGATGCCGATGGACACACTCTGCATCTGGGACCGTCACCCAAGGTAAACAATGTTCAGGGAGCCATCTGGTTGAGACTGTGGGGGGCGGAGGGGAGGGCTGGAACGAGCACAAGCATATGGAAAAGCAGATCTTTCCTGTCCCTGCAGCGGTCGGCGAAGGCAAATGTCAGCATGCGCCACGTCCACGCTTGAGTGTGCCGCGCTCGGCACCACCACCTGGCCCTCCTTGCTCAGCCACCGAGTGTGGGCAGCAGTGACACTGTGGAGCCTTTCCCCCGGGGGAGGAGGGAAGCACCGAGGTGCCCGAGCTCGACCACAGGCATGCATGCACACCAACACCTCCTGCAATGCCAGCCCAGAGATGGACAGATGAACCAGTGACTTGGCTTTCCTGTAAAGGAAAGCCAAGTCACTGGTTTGTTTCTACGGAGCAAGAGTCCGTAGAAACAATGCTGATGATCCTCCTGTTGATTCAGATAATTCTTAGAGTCAAATTACGTCGAATATTATCTCTAGGCACTTGCACCAACAGCTCCAGTTGCTTCTAAATGTACAGTTTCTGTACATTTAGAAGCTTATATAGCAAAGTCAAGCTGATTGCACTGAGTTTACAGAGATATCTTATGACAATCCTTCTTGGGGATGATTGGCTGTACCCCTATTGGGCTTCACAAAGAGCGAACGTCAAACAGAAACGTTCTCCTGTCGCGCTGTTTACCTGCATGTGCACGTCCAGGTCCTGGGTTGGACAAGGGCAAACATTGGTATTAATCAGAAAACAATACCACTTACTTGCAGTTCTTACATTTACACCCGTAGATGCTAAACTTTTCTACGGTGAAACAACAACTGACATTCAAGTGTGCCATTTACCAACATCTACTGCTTTTAGTACCAAACTCGCCACAATCCTCCCCCCACACCCCCAACTGGCACTTGAGGTCAAAAACTATACTGATCTAATCTAAAACAACAACAAGTCTCTGCAAAGAGATATTTTCCAACAGACTCTTCACAGCCTTTTTCTTTTTTCACAAGCTTCACAGCTGAATAGAGAGGCAGCCGGATCGCACGGCCAGTTGGCTTCATCTGTGCGTCCATGCTCACTTTCAGCACAGCAGCATGGAGGGCCAAGGCCAGCTCACTTCATGCAGAGCAGGCACTCAAGAGGAAGGCCAGGCAACACCAAATGTCTTATTCATTCGCTAATTTGTTGTGACTGCAGGGCATAAAAAGCTTGCTTTCTTGCCATCTGAGGCCAAGAGAGCCCACTGACATGCTCCTTAAAGACACACACACACACGCGCACACACGCACACGTACACACACACACAAGCAAACAGATTGCGCTACCAACTATCTGCCCTACTTTTCTGTGCAATGGTGGTAATAAATAGAGACTCACTCTTGATTACTTTCATTAAAGCACCACCAGGGGACGAGCATCTAGCCACTGACTCGGCAAAGCTGAAGTGACAGTTCCTAAAGATGGCCGTTTGCAAAACAAATAAAAACAGGTAAGAAGACGTGCGTGAATGCTTTGCCTTTAGCGGTTGCCATGGTGCCTAAACTCAACTGCGGCTTACCCAAAACAAAAAGCCAAAGCGCTAATTCATCATGTAACAATGCGACTGTTTTTCCACCAAGATGAAACCCTTTCAAAACATGAACAAACTTTACACATTTACATCAACATTTCAGCCAAAACACACTCCATACAGCATTATCCTAATTTATTTGACATTAAAGCTTCTGGAATAAATAGCAGCAGCATGAACATAAATGTGGTGACAACAAATTTTCTAATAATTGAAATGCATTTTATTTAGCATGTAGTTATTTAGTACATGAGTTTTCATTAATGACCTTTTTTTTGCCCTAAACAAAAACCAAGAGAAGAACTGCATCAAAACTCAAAATTAAAAAACTATGAAAAAAAAAAAATCACTTACATTATTGTTGCTGAATTAAATAAAAAAGAGTGAAAATAGAACAGAAAATGCAGAAAAGCGGCACAAGATTTAAAAATAACCAATGGTGTAATGTCCAGGTTGGAGGTGGAAGACACTCTCGCATAAATGTTGACATCAGAAGACAGGAAAGAGCGGGAAGCTTCATGTTCCTTTAATAACATGAAGCAAGTTATGACTTCATGTTTTCGTCAATTAAATTCAGAGTAAATAAAATCAACTATAATTAAACAAGAATTAAAATGCCTGCAGATGATTGGATTATATTCATAGAATTTTGTCAGTGTTAAGTCTAAAAAAATTAATTTAAACCAGTCATGCCATACTTTATCGTTGTCCGTTGATTGACCGCTTAAAAAAATAAATTGTGTCTATTTTTAAAGTTTTTTCTTTTTTTTTTTCATCAAATATGATGAGAAATCTCAGTTTCCCATTATTTCATATTATAATATACTGGGAAATTTCTGTAAAATGTATTTTACGTATTTATTTAAAACATGATAGAAGTATAAAATTACACATATGAACAAGGAATGCAAAAGACATATTTTGTTACCACAATAATCTTAACATGCTCGAAAATACGGCTAGAAATCCTTGCAACTAACAATCGTAAATGTAGAGCCCAGAAAATGATAATTACCTTGGCAACCTTTACTAGAAAATCATTTTAATTCATTGATTAACCATTACCAGTCATATTTTGTAGTAGAAGAGGTTTCTATTACCCTGAACACCATTTTAAAGCAACTTTTCCGTTTTTGTTGCCGTTTCAGAAATGTTAATCTTGCCCGCACACCTTGGGGGCTCAGGCCCCCCTTGTTCTTAAAACATAGTGACGCCTCTGGGGATCAATGTGTAATAGATCTGAAACATAAAGATTCTTCCTTGTTTTGATTTCTGAAGACATTGTTTTCAATTGTCTTGCTCTGAAATCACTTTTTGTTTATTCTCACCAACGTTTAAAGAATGTGTGACCAGGTTTGATTTTGAGTAAACTGTGCCAGCAGTCTGTGTAAACCTTATCTGTAGCGCTCTTGAAACGCAACTCTGGGCCACTCTAAAACATTTTGAGGGCTACAAGTGGCCCAAGGGCCTCCGCTTTAACACCTCTGCTGCAGGTGAATACTGACGTGTAATTACAGCGGGATCTCGCTGTACCCATCAGTTACAGAATGTCTCTTTGTGTGGAAGTTTTACTTTCTGAAATTATCTAACAGAGGAGAGGAAACGTGATAAAAGTTGCCAGTGTATGCTGGAAAAAGACATGCTTGGTTCTCACACAAATAAGCCAGCTTCAGATGAACTTTAACTTTAATTTCAGAAGAAACAATCAAGCTTTCATTCCAAAACTCATTTCGAGACTTCTTCCACACCCAAACGTTGGCGGTCAAACGTCAAAACCGGCTCATAATCTGATTATGTTGCCAGTTTTGCAGTATGATGTAAAAGCAGAAAACACAAGAACAAACAAAGAGCATAATGGCGCGCATATCAATGCAGCACAATCTGAGGAAGAAAGGCAACAGCTTGAAAACAGAAGCGGGATTGTCAGATTTCAATGCGAAACAAGCAGCGCTGTCCTTCCAGCGCCGACATTTTAATTTACTCAACAAAGCCTCCCCAGCTGTGTTACAACTCCAGAGCCCGGCTCCCTGAGGTCAATTCGATTTCTGCTGGGACTCTGGTACTTGAGCTGAAGGCCTTGATGGTGAGAGAGCACAGTTAATCGACTTTCTTTCTTCCCGGAGCTGTTGTTGTACAAAATTATTATAGATTCTGAAAAAAGGAAGAGAAAGAAGGAAAAAAAAATCGGAGCTGTGGCTCCTTTTGTGCTTGAGGTCTATAGGAAAAAAAAAAAAAAAAAACCATAACAGTGGCTTCTTAAGAAAAACCTGGCCTTCACAATCAAATGCAATTTCACAAGCTGCTTACCAGGCAACAAATATCTACTTTGCTGCGACAATGAAGGAGCCGCCTCTATACCCAGCTGCAGACCGGTGTGGGAGAACTGAGAGGCAGGGAAAGGGTGAAAGGTCAGTTAAAAGAGGAAGATGTAGAAGAAAGGTGTAGGAGGTCACTTTCCACTTCGGGGGGGGGGGGTCAACAGCGAACCTGGTGCCACACAACATGGCTCCCCCAGAGAACGGGTTTGTTCTGGTTTATGAGGAAAGACCCCAACGCATTTCCCTCAATTTTTCTGAATTTAAGATATTTCTGTCAGGTGTCATCGTGGATTAGCAATAGGTGGTGTGTTGCAACTCCACTATGTTTAATCAGATTATACAATAATGCTTTAAGAAAACAATAACTATGTTTCCATCGAACTGTCACGCAAAATATGAGCGAACTTTTAAAATATTGCAAAAAAAAGCTAATGAAATGCATTTCCCTCCACTTGTTTGGAGCGAATCAACCGGTCTAACAAAAAGTGTCGTTTTGGTAGATACTGATGCTACGTAATTGCTGTAAAAAACAAAATAAAGAGGTCAGAAAACTGGCAGGAACCATGCATCTAAAAATAGACTGAAAGTGCGTTCACACCAGCCCTTGTTAGTCCGCTTTAATCAAACTGTAGTTTATCTAAAATGTCAAGTTTGTTTGGTGAGGTGTGAATGCGATATCCAACTCTGATGAGAGCCAAAAATGTGAACTCTGGTCCAACTTTAATCCTACATCTCAGTTTGGTTGATGTGAACTCTAGTGCAGCGCCTCTGGCCAGGCTGACACGCCTCCCCTCCTGTGCCGGAGGTTTGTGAAATGATGAGTGATTAGCCAGAAGTCTTTTGTTGCCCTCAAACATCAACAAAGATATTTCTCTTCAACTAGTCCGCTTCCACAATCTAGTTTGTTGTGCCACGATGACACAAAAAGTAAAAAAAAAAAAAAAAAAAAGTATTCATATGTCAGTCTTAATAATTGATTTACAAAAAAGAACTAGTTCCACTGTTAGATTATTTCACTTATATATTTTCCCCATGTTAAAAGTGAAATAATTTGCTAATGGAACTTGTACTTTGTCATCAATATTAAGTAATTATTGACTTAATACAGGCTCCTATATCTTGCTGGAAAGTTACTTGTAAGTTAGTTTTGTCTTATTTCAAGTGTATTAATATATTTGCACTAGAAACTAAACTAAAAATAATTGGTAAGATCTGGTGTTTTTCCTCCATCAGAATAAACTTGGCATTTTAAAATACAGACATGCATAAAAGAATAAATCTCCAAATAAGAACACAACTAATTTTTTCAGCAGGGCTCACAACACATTTGCAAAGTCGATATTTTCACATGGAAGTTGATATTTTCAAGGTTCAGCATCCTCTGTCCCTTTCTGTGCGTCAGCGTGTCTCCGCTGAGAGTTGGAGCGCTCCAGCTGTTAAAATCCAGTTGCTCTGACTTGTTGAGGACCCTGGCTCCCACTAGTGCGGCGCACAGGCCCAGAGGTGGTGAGACGCGCAGCGGCTCCGCGGGAAGGACGGCTACAGATAGCGACGGAGAGACAAAGGACGACGGCGCGGGAAGCTGGACCCCCACGCAGCTGCTCGCGTTCTTCAGGGAACGCAGGCAGGAAGCGTCACTCGAGCGCTTAATTCCTTTAATACGTGCAGTCATGCGATGCGCAAGGTGGGGGGGGCGGGAGGTGGGAGGTGTAGGATGGGGAGTAAGAGGAGGGCAGATAAATCCTGCAATGGTAGACATAAGGGACCAGCTTCACTGGGCCTGGGCAACTGGCCGCTTGGCCGCTGGCGACGTGGCACCGGGCAGTGGGCTACACTGAGACCAAAAAGTGCTGATGCTGCCCACCACCCTGATCAGATTCAGTCTGTTAGTAGAGCTCCCTGCATGCCAACACAATGCAGTGGGGGGCACCAGGAGCCAGCAACAGAAGGTGTGTGTGTGTCTGTGTGTGTGTGAATACATGAGATTATCAGGAGTTATATGGCTGACTGAGCGAGGAGGACTCAGGTGGTCTGAATGAGGTGAAAAGGACAGCTTAGTCCAAATGTTTAGTGCAGCTACCAGTCTATGTTAGTATCTGCTGTTCCCTTTAACACACAGAAAATCATAATACATAATTATTCAGAATGAAGAATGAAATATGAACGGGTTTTTGATTCAGTTTGTCTTACTTTGTGACTGGCAGGAGGAAGAGACAGCTCCTGCCACAAGGGGGAGCCGCTGTACGGCAAGCAGACTACTGCAACAATTGGTTTAAAACTGGCTTTTCTTTACTATGGAAGTTGACAAAACTAAATAACATAATATGTTAAAACAGTCATGCAGCTATACAGTGTTATGATGATCATCAAATGACAAACAGCTGCGTTCAACATCAGTAAACTTCGGGGATGTAGACATGTTTGTTTTATGTGCAGCACCAACCAACGGTGTTGTTTTAAAGAGCTTCATGAATAAAACTGTAAGTATTACCTGATGTCGCCTTGACAGAATGCTTCTGTAAAAAGTCGAGAGTCTGAGCCAAAGCCTTCTTGTTGCAGTGTGTAGAGAGCTCTTCGTTACATTCAAAGCACCTGTTGACAATTAAAAAATATATTTCATTAAGAATATGACAAAAATACACAGCTAAGCAGACAAAAACAGATGCGCTGATCATTTTAACAACAATTTGGTATGAGTGGAATAAAATTGTTTGGTAAAAGCTGTTAATGTGAATTTTGACTAAAAATAGTCTAAATTTGTTTAGTATCTATGCAAGTCAAACACATTGTCATAAATCAGCCCTTTGGTTGTGCAGCGTTACTTTTTCCTCGTCACGGTAACCTGCAGGGATTCTCACCAGGCCTTCCACGTGTTCAGGCTGATCGTGATACAGTGCGACTCTGGATGAAAAGTCTGGTGATGCTTGACGGCATGCTGGATTCCTGATTGGTTACAGCCCTGTAAGACAGTTCATTGAGACAGCTTAAGTTTAAAATATAATTCTACTGATTGAAAAAAATTAGACTTGTATGTGCATTTTCTCACATTACAACCTCAAACTACTGTGTATTTTAAAGGGATTTAACATGACAGGCTGACAAAAATGTAATGCAGATTTGGGAAATGGAAGGAAGAGATATGTTTTTATTATTATTATTATTATTATTATTCACAAATAAAAAGCTTAAAAACAGACCATGTGCTTATATTCACATCCAATTACTAAAATAATTGTTAGTTAAAGCCTTAATAAAAAAAAATTGTTTTTTTTTAGTCAAAATAAGCAGTAAATAAATGGCCAACTTCAAACATACTGCAAGATTAAAAAAAAAGACAATGTTCTTGATCATGTTTTTACAATGTTTTATGTAAGAGAAGCAAATCAGACCTGAAAGCCACACTTGAGGCAGACCAGGATGTCGTGGGACGCTGCCGGCTCACCGTCGATCATCGTCCTCTCCCTCAGACACTCGGAGCAGACCAACCACACGCTTGACAGGACCGACTTCTTCACCGAGCTCAGGTCCACTGCTTTGTTAACATGTTGGCATGTCAACCCTGGTTGACAAACAACATTCAATCGGTTAAAGGTTTTCTATACGTGGACTTTTAAAGGGGGACCACTTATTCAGGGTCTTTGGTTTTTAAAAAAAGTGATTAAATTTACAGAGTGCTCCTAAAAGCTTGAAATACCAGTTAATGAATGGTTTTAGCAAATAACAGCCTGAAACTTAAAAACAACATTTTAGAATAGTAACAAAATGGGAGTGATAATTTAAACCATGGCCTTTAAAAGCTGTTATAAACACATTTACAAGAGTCAAGGTTTAAGTCAAAATCAATTTTGGTTTCAAAATAAGTCAACAGAAAAGAAAAGAAAACTCTAAAACATCTACGAATGCAAGTCTAAATGCAAATTAGAGTTATGTTTATTCAAATTATGGAGTTGGAAAAAAATTCTTTAACAGATCATAACTAAAATAAAGTTAGATAAAATTAAGGCTGCAACTAACAATTGTTTCAGTAAATCAATTATTTTTATTGATTATTGAATAATTTACAGAACTAAAATTTGCCACTTGGTAAAACATAGTTACAAACAAAGAATGCATTTTTCATATTAAATGCTAAATTTATTATTTTTTTGTACAATTTTGGCTCAATTATTGCTGTGAGTTCTTTCTAAAATCTGCCGGTTTTTTTGAGGCTGTATACTCCAGTTATTGATTAATCGATTACTAAATTAGTTGATGATTATTTCAATAACCGATTAATCACTCCTGATGCAATTAATCGTTTTAGCTCCAGAAAAACATAGAAAGTAGTAGCAGTTTCAAAAGTGGAGCAACAGCAAAAAGAAAACTAACATTTCAGATTTCTGTCTACTTTACTGTCTGTTCAGAAAACGTTAATATTTTGTTAGCACTTAAAACCAAACCTGATCATTAATGGCAGGTTTGGTTTTAAGCTGAGTGCTTTCGACTTACCACTGACTTCATCTGATGACTCCTCATCTCGAGGTTTCCGTGGTTTATTAGTCCGCTTTGTCATGTCGGCGGCTTTCAAAGAAAAGGGATCCTTTAGCCGCATCTGGAGCTCTGAAAGTGCAGATAGAAAATGAGCTCGTTTAGTTTTTTTTTTTTTGTTTGGGTGTTTTTTGCTAAAAAGAGCAAAAATGTCTCAACAAAACTTTAAAACCAAAATCCCAAACCGCTCATAAGTCAGAACAGTCCAATATGATGATTTAGGGAGCTAAATAATCTTCATGTTTCAGTAGATGGTCATTATTATTCTTCATCATAAATATGGAGAAATGTTGAAACAGACTTCCTTACACATTGTTGCTTCAGTTCATTCCGCGAGCTCCATTAAGCTCCTACCACAGCATTTCAATCAGGTTGTAAGTTAGACTTTGACTGGACCATTGCAGCACGTTGATCCATGTCTTTTTCAGTCGATCACAGACTTCCAGCTGTGTTTTGAAGCGCTCCACTATTATGTAAACCAGTCTTATAGTGAGTTATCCTGTCCATTTAAGAACAAACTGGAAAGAGATTTCACCTTTAACTTCAAAGCACCTTGGTTCTGCTACATCTAAAGTTTGTTTAGTCTTTTTCTTATTGCACCAAGGTTAACTTTAATATTTAACGCATTCATTGAGGACCTTAAAGTCAGAGAAGGAGCTCTGGGTTTTTGTCACTTCTCTGGAATTTGGGATGAATTTGCTGGGACATCCATTTCTTGTCAACTGTCTAAGAATTTGTGAATATTGGACAACTATTTGGATATGTGTTCTTTAATTTGTTATCAACATGCTCCACTAAGAGAATCAAAAGTCCACAGACAATCGTGATAACACATCGATGAGACATCGGGGAGAGAAAATTATGAAAGTGTGACATAGCCCATTTTCTTATATGAAAAACAGAGAATCATTGCTTTGACAAGTTATCCTCCTGACAATGATTCCTACATGAGGCTGTTTCAACAGTTTATGGATCAAATGCAAATAATTTAGTCTAAGCCCACCCTTCCTCTGCCTCCAAAACCAGGCCAAAGAAAAAACTGGAGCGTGAAAGCAAAAGTTATTATCTGATACTGAGCCAAAATTAATAAAAACACATTGTTTATTCAACATAAAGTTGAATAAACGCCAAACTTCGGATGAAGATATCCATGTTAATCATGAAGTTGTGGGAAGTTAAACAAGTTTCCATGATGAAATTTTAAATTTCTCCACATTTATATTTCTGTAATACTTTACATTTAAAAGCATAAAAATGTTTCTAGTCATTAAATTTTTTTTTTACAGTAATAAGGTTTAAAATGTGGGATATGAAACAAAAACAGTCTCGGGAAATGAATGAATGGATAGACAAACAGATGTACATATGGATGTTGGGCAAATGTATTGTAGAGAGGGATAGATGGGTGACAGACAGATAAACAAGTAATGGACAATTCAGATGAATGAATTAATACAGCAAAAACCTTCACTGCTTTTTCTGGTGTTGCTAAAAGCAAGTACTTCAACCATATTCTCATGTTGCCACAGGAATCCAAGAGATCTTTCCTTAAATGATTTATCCAATATTCGCTCGTGATATTTAGAGTTTTTATATATTTATGTAAAATCTAATGATTCTATCCTATCTGAACAAGTAATGAATACGTTAGAGTAAAAAAAAAAAGGATGGGTGAACAAAGAGAGTGAATTCACAGTGAATACCTACTCTACAATGAGCAAGAACACAGATAAGAGGCCTACACAGTGTGGACAGTTCGGATTTATGCATTAAAAACTTCCCATCGTTAACATGATCAACCTACACCTCAAGCACAACCCCTCCTTTCATGACCAGACGCGAAGAAAGCAGTTTAAACTTACCTCTCTCAGCTCGCTCCTTTGCTGTCTATGTTGGCTGAAGCCAACAGTTATGTCTCAACTCTTCCTGGCTAGCTAACCAGCTAGCTGGATTAGCATGTCGCAACAAATACAGCAACTAACACGTAACTTTCACACAGAACAATACTTTCACTTTACGACCTCCCAAATGTTTACGCTAGCGACGAGCGAACAAGCCACAGACTCGGTGTTTTTCTCTCTGTCGGTTTCCCTTTCACCAGAAGATGTTGCTAAGCTATCGGTAGCTCCAACTTTAGCCGCAGAAGTCAACATGTGACGCAACTACGGGAGCGCAGCTTGATCAAATGAAGGATTCGCGTAAAGTGGAAAACGTTTCTTTCAGAATTAACCAGCGTTAAATGTTCTTTCTAAAACTTTCAATGGGGTTTTGTCCTAAATATGTGCTTATAAATAAATAAATGAATTACTAAATATTCACAGGTGATATTATTTACATAAGTTTGTCCTTTAAATGATCTGCACAACTGCGCAAGCGCAGAAGAATCATTCTGGTGTTAAGTTTTGTGCGGTAACGTGGTTTTCTGTTCACACACTGGTTATTATGGCGCTTAGAAGATGCTGGAGGTTAACCGGTATTCTCTCGAGACTCCCCGTTCCTCGTGGGTCTTCTTCCCCTGTGGGACGACTAGCTGTGTCCTTCTTTGTCGACACTTACCGGGGCTGCAAAAGTGAGTTTAACACTAAACGACTCCTTGTTTTGCAACGAGGCCCATGCATAATCCTTATATCCCCCCTTGTTTGTTTGGCTTTCAGAAACAGAGTTCCATCTCCGCAGATTCAGCTCTGAAGGACGGAACACAGATGTGAGTTATGCGCAGCTGAAGCAGCTCCTGGCTGTTGGCAAAACTGTACTTGTGGATGTCCGGGAACCCTGGGAGCTCCGAGAGTACGGCTTCATCCCCGGATCTGTCAACGTCCCACGTGAGTTGAAAAAGCTAATTTAATCGTCATTATATGGTATTAATGGTTTAAAATCTGAAAATACTTTAAGTGAATGTTCTTTAAAAGCAGCTAGCTTCATAAATGTGTTATTTTTATCTAAGGGCGCTTTCTCTTTCTCTTGACCTCTTTGCGCTGCCTTCACTGCCCAGTGGGACAGGTGAACACTGCCCTCCAGCTTGCTCCGGAGGAGTTCAAAGAAAAGTATGACGGTGAAATGCCCAGGCAGAAGGATAACATCGTGTTCATGTGTCTGGCCGGGGTCAGAAGCAAGACTGCCCTCAACACAGCTGCTTCGCTGGGTTTTACAGAGTAAGTGATTGTTTTGAAACCTCCAAATTTAAAAGTGCAATGCAAAAAAAAAAAAAAAAATCATACTCATCCAACTTTTTTTTTAACCTGTGTCACAACTACAAACTTGAAGAAAAAATAAAGTTGTATTTTTAAAGAAAACGTGATTTTAAATTTGGTTTAGAAGTAAAAATCTGAAAATGTGGTGTCCAGTGATACTCCAGATCTCCCTGACGTTAATCTTTTTCCCTATCTGACCAAAGGCTGCCTTGCAGTGTCATGTGAGACTGTGTTTTATTGCGGTTTCAGTTTATACCCTGTTGTTGCACAAAGCTTTATTATGTAGTGTTCTTTGGAAAGATGCCACACATCTGTTACAAGTCAAGCCAAAAAGTAGAGCAAAAAAGTGGAGCCACAACACTTAGTAACAGGAAAAAACCTTAAGTTTATTTTTATTGTAGAATAACTTCACACTGGAAATAAAGAAATAAAAATTTAACTTGCTCAAAGTGTCACAGGGTTTTCACCTACTTGTCATATCAGAATTATAAATATGTAACAAAGCCACCATTTTTCTTCTGCTCTTCCCACTATGAGAAATGGTAGAGGACATGCCATCAAAGTAAAGTAGATGTGTGCAGTTAGGCTTGTCACGATAACACATTTTGCTGGACGATAAATTGTTGAAATTATCGCAATAAATGATAATAAAACATTTAACTGGAAGACATTTTAAATATTCAAACTAAATAAATACAACTCCAAATAAAATGGACCCCGAAGTAATAAAATTGCCTTTCAAAAAAGAGACTACTTGAGAATTCATTTTTTTCGTTACTGAACTGAAACCTATTTTAATCAGCAGTGAACATTGAGAAGGACTTGAGTGATTTTCTTCAAGGTTTTTTTTTTTTTTTTTTCTCTTTCATTGCAGTGTTCAGCATTATCCCGGTGGATGGCAAGACTGGGCGGAACAGGAACAGCTGAAGTGATCCACAGATTTTGGAAACAGGAAGTTACGATGAGTGCGATCACAGTCGAGACAAACTGGTGACCTAGTTCCTCTGCTTTCTGCCACCTCAGTATTGGTTCTCTGGAGCGCCGCTGTAGGGATTGAAACCCAATTCCTCCAAACTTCAGTCCGAGTTCTTGCGGTTGACCAGGCAGGTGGCATTCTATTTACTGCTATACAATAATATCATAAAGGGGCTTTAGGAGTGAATTGCGCTGGAATTTCATTTTAAGGTATCAGTATTCATCGGGCTGAATAGAAATGCATGCCACACTTTTCAGATTTGTATTTGTAAAAAAGAAAAAAAAGACATTAATAAACTATGTGATATTTTATTCTCCCTCTAGTTATGGAAGTTTCACCTCGTATTGGAGAGTCACATACTTAAGAATGTAATTCATATTTCAACTTTACTTGAAAATGTGTGTGTGTGTTTGCATGTGTGTGTGAGAGCTTAAATTTTACCCGACTGTGAATCCAAAGAGTAAAAACCAGAGGGCTCAATAAACATGTCTGCTGCTGAACGTTTTGGATCCAATCTATTTCTACTTGAAGTCACTTGCAATGTTTTTTTGTTGTTTTTTTTGCACTTGACAATTTCACTAAGAAGATTTATCCATGTAGCTCTTTACATTGTTGAAAGAAATTACTTGATTTGTTTTCACATGTTCTTGTTGGTGAATAACTGCATGAAATTATCTTTGTTTTTTGGAATTTATTCAATCATCTTTCAAGTCTAGATAATTCTGGAAACTGAAACTGATTGTGAAAATTCTTTTTCTTCGAGAATTTTCTTACAGGCTAAAAGAAAACTCTAACAATGCTCTGTAATTTGCAGTGATTTTCACATGTATTTATTTTTAATTGCTATACTTTATGCTTGATTTGCCACATTGTACCTTGATTTTAATATTTTACCCATCAGTTTTTTGTTGATTTTTTTTGTTTGTTTTATTCACTTACTTACTAAATGCACACTAATTTTTGAAACCTTCATACTCAGGTTGAACTGACCCAGTTGAACAGACTGAACAGGCAGGATGGAGTCAACTTTACGACATAAAGGCACCAAAATTCACCAACTCATCTTGACAGAATTAGCATTAATATTGGAACTCTCCATGTTTCCGATTTGTTAGAGTTAGAGTTTAAAAGTCGGTTCAAGTGCCAAAAATAAAACTGGGAAATGGCTCCAAACAGCATTCTGAAACCTGGTTTTAGCTCTTTGTTTTATTTCTAGAAGAGATGGTTATTTACGANAGTTAGATAAAATTAAGGCTGCAACTAACAATTGTTTCAGTAAATCAATTATTTTTATTGATTATTGAATAATTTACAGAACTAAAATTTGCCACTTGGTAAAACATAGTTACAAACAAAGAATGCATTTTTCATATTAAATGCTAAATTTATTATTTTTTTGTACAATTTTGGCTCAATTATTGCTGTGAGTTCTTTCTAAAATCTGCCGGTTTTTTTGAGGCTGTATACTCCAGTTATTGATTAATCGATTACTAAATTAGTTGATGATTATTTCAATAACCGATTAATCACTCCTGATGCAATTAATCGTTTTAGCTCCAGAAAAACATAGAAAGTAGTAGCAGTTTCAAAAGTGGAGCAACAGCAAAAAGAAAACTAACATTTCAGATTTCTGTCTACTTTACTGTCTGTTCAGAAAACGTTAATATTTTGTTAGCACTTAAAACCAAACCTGATCATTAATGGCAGGTTTGGTTTTAAGCTGAGTGCTTTCGACTTACCACTGACTTCATCTGATGACTCCTCATCTCGAGGTTTCCGTGGTTTATTAGTCCGCTTTGTCATGTCGGCGGCTTTCAAAGAAAAGGGATCCTTTAGCCGCATCTGGAGCTCTGAAAGTGCAGATAGAAAATGAGCTCGTTTAGTTTTTTTTTTTTTGTTTGGGTGTTTTTTGCTAAAAAGAGCAAAAATGTCTCAACAAAACTTTAAAACCAAAATCCCAAACCGCTCATAAGTCAGAACAGTCCAATATGATGATTTAGGGAGCTAAATAATCTTCATGTTTCAGTAGATGGTCATTATTATTCTTCATCATAAATATGGAGAAATGTTGAAACAGACTTCCTTACACATTGTTGCTTCAGTTCATTCCGCGAGCTCCATTAAGCTCCTACCACAGCATTTCAATCAGGTTGTAAGTTAGACTTTGACTGGACCATTGCAGCACGTTGATCCATGTCTTTTTCAGTCGATCACAGACTTCCAGCTGTGTTTTGAAGCGCTCCACTATTATATAAACCAGTCTTATAGTGAGTTATCCTGTCCATTTAAGAACAAACTGGAAAGAGATTTCACCTTTAACTTCAAAGCACCTTGGTTCTGCTACATCTAAAGTTTGTTTAGTCTTTTTCTTATTGCACCAAGGTTAACTTTAATATTTAACGCATTCATTGAGGACCTTAAAGTCAGAGAAGGAGCTCTGGGTTTTTGTCACTTCTCTGGAATTTGGGATGAATTTGCTGGGACATCCATTTCTTGTCAACTGTCTAAGAATTTGTGAATATTGGACAACTATTTGGATATGTGTTCTTTAATTTGTTATCAACATGCTCCACTAAGAGAATCAAAAGTCCACAGACAATCGTGATAACACATCGATGAGACATCGGGGAGAGAAAATTATGAAAGTGTGACATAGCCCATTTTCTTATATGAAAAACAGAGAATCATTGCTTTGACAAGTTATCCTCCTGACAATGATTCCTACATGAGGCTGTTTCAACAGTTTATGGATCAAATGCAAATAATTTAGTCTAAGCCCACCCTTCCTCTGCCTCCAAAACCAGGCCAAAGAAAAAACTGGAGCGTGAAAGCAAAAGTTATTATCTGATACTGAGCCAAAATTAATAAAAACACATTGTTTATTCAACATAAAGTTGAATAAACGCCAAACTTCGGATGAAGATATCCATGTTAATCATGAAGTTGTGGGAAGTTAAACAAGTTTCCATGATGAAATTTTAAATTTCTCCACATTTATATTTCTGTAATACTTTACATTTAAAAGCATAAAAATGTTTCTAGTCATTAAATTTTTTTTTTACAGTAATAAGGTTTAAAATGTGGGATATGAAACAAAAACAGTCTCGGGAAATGAATGAATGGATAGACAAACAGATGTACATATGGATGTTGGGCAAATGTATTGTAGAGAGGGATAGATGGGTGACAGACAGATAAACAAGTAATGGACAATTCAGATGAATGAATTAATACAGCAAAAACCTTCACTGCTTTTTCTGGTGTTGCTAAAAGCAAGTACTTCAACCATATTCTCATGTTGCCACAGGAATCCAAGAGATCTTTCCTTAAATGATTTATCCAATATTCGCTCGTGATATTTAGAGTTTTTATATATTTATGTAAAATCTAATGATTCTATCCTATCTGAACAAGTAATGAATACGTTAGAGTAAAAAAAAAAAGGATGGGTGAACAAAGAGAGTGAATTCACAGTGAATACCTACTCTACAATGAGCAAGAACACAGATAAGAGGCCTACACAGTGTGGACAGTTCGGATTTATGCATTAAAAACTTCCCATCGTTAACATGATCAACCTACACCTCAAGCACAACCCCTCCTTTCATGACCAGACGCGAAGAAAGCAGTTTAAACTTACCTCTCTCAGCTCGCTCCTTTGCTGTCTATGTTGGCTGAAGCCAACAGTTATGTCTCAACTCTTCCTGGCTAGCTAACCAGCTAGCTGGATTAGCATGTCGCAACAAATACAGCAACTAACACGTAACTTTCACACAGAACAATACTTTCACTTTACGACCTCCCAAATGTTTACGCTAGCGACGAGCGAACAAGCCACAGACTCGGTGTTTTTCTCTCTGTCGGTTTCCCTTTCACCAGAAGATGTTGCTAAGCTATCGGTAGCTCCAACTTTAGCCGCAGAAGTCAACATGTGACGCAACTACGGGAGCGCAGCTTGATCAAATGAAGGATTCGCGTAAAGTGGAAAACGTTTCTTTCAGAATTAACCAGCGTTAAATGTTCTTTCTAAAACTTTCAATGGGGTTTTGTCCTAAATATGTGCTTATAAATAAATAAATGAATTACTAAATATTCACAGGTGATATTATTTACATAAGTTTGTCCTTTAAATGATCTGCACAACTGCGCAAGCGCAGAAGAATCATTCTGGTGTTAAGTTTTGTGCGGTAACGTGGTTTTCTGTTCACACACTGGTTATTATGGCGCTTAGAAGATGCTGGAGGTTAACCGGTATTCTCTCGAGACTCCCCGTTCCTCGTGGGTCTTCTTCCCCTGTGGGACGACTAGCTGTGTCCTTCTTTGTCGACACTTACCGGGGCTGCAAAAGTGAGTTTAACACTAAACGACTCCTTGTTTTGCAACGAGGCCCATGCATAATCCTTATATCCCCCCTTGTTTGTTTGGCTTTCAGAAACAGAGTTCCATCTCCGCAGATTCAGCTCTGAAGGACGGAACACAGATGTGAGTTATGCGCAGCTGAAGCAGCTCCTGGCTGTTGGCAAAACTGTACTTGTGGATGTCCGGGAACCCTGGGAGCTCCGAGAGTACGGCTTCATCCCCGGATCTGTCAACGTCCCACGTGAGTTGAAAAAGCTAATTTAATCGTCATTATATGGTATTAATGGTTTAAAATCTGAAAATACTTTAAGTGAATGTTCTTTAAAAGCAGCTAGCTTCATAAATGTGTTATTTTTATCTAAGGGCGCTTTCTCTTTCTCTTGACCTCTTTGCGCTGCCTTCACTGCCCAGTGGGACAGGTGAACACTGCCCTCCAGCTTGCTCCGGAGGAGTTCAAAGAAAAGTATGACGGTGAAATGCCCAGGCAGAAGGATAACATCGTGTTCATGTGTCTGGCCGGGGTCAGAAGCAAGACTGCCCTCAACACAGCTGCTTCGCTGGGTTTTACAGAGTAAGTGATTGTTTTGAAACCTCCAAATTTAAAAGTGCAATGCAAAAAAAAAAAAAAAAATCATACTCATCCAACTTTTTTTTTAACCTGTGTCACAACTACAAACTTGAAGAAAAAATAAAGTTGTATTTTTAAAGAAAACGTGATTTTAAATTTGGTTTAGAAGTAAAAATCTGAAAATGTGGTGTCCAGTGATACTCCAGATCTCCCTGACGTTAATCTTTTTCCCTATCTGACCAAAGGCTGCCTTGCAGTGTCATGTGAGACTGTGTTTTATTGCGGTTTCAGTTTATACCCTGTTGTTGCACAAAGCTTTATTATGTAGTGTTCTTTGGAAAGATGCCACACATCTGTTACAAGTCAAGCCAAAAAGTAGAGCAAAAAAGTGGAGCCACAACACTTAGTAACAGGAAAAAACCTTAAGTTTATTTTTATTGTAGAATAACTTCACACTGGAAATAAAGAAATAAAAATTTAACTTGCTCAAAGTGTCACAGGGTTTTCACCTACTTGTCATATCAGAATTATAAATATGTAACAAAGCCACCATTTTTCTTCTGCTCTTCCCACTATGAGAAATGGTAGAGGACATGCCATCAAAGTAAAGTAGATGTGTGCAGTTAGGCTTGTCACGATAACACATTTTGCTGGACGATAAATTGTTGAAATTATCGCAATAAATGATAATAAAACATTTAACTGGAAGACATTTTAAATATTCAAACTAAATAAATACAACTCCAAATAAAATGGACCCCGAAGTAATAAAATTGCCTTTCAAAAAAGAGACTACTTGAGAATTCATTTTTTTCGTTACTGAACTGAAACCTATTTTAATCAGCAGTGAACATTGAGAAGGACTTGAGTGATTTTCTTCAAGGTTTTTTTTTTTTTTTTTTCTCTTTCATTGCAGTGTTCAGCATTATCCCGGTGGATGGCAAGACTGGGCGGAACAGGAACAGCTGAAGTGATCCACAGATTTTGGAAACAGGAAGTTACGATGAGTGCGATCACAGTCGAGACAAACTGGTGACCTAGTTCCTCTGCTTTCTGCCACCTCAGTATTGGTTCTCTGGAGCGCCGCTGTAGGGATTGAAACCCAATTCCTCCAAACTTCAGTCCGAGTTCTTGCGGTTGACCAGGCAGGTGGCATTCTATTTACTGCTATACAATAATATCATAAAGGGGCTTTAGGAGTGAATTGCGCTGGAATTTCATTTTAAGGTATCAGTATTCATCGGGCTGAATAGAAATGCATGCCACACTTTTCAGATTTGTATTTGTAAAAAAGAAAAAAAAGACATTAATAAACTATGTGATATTTTATTCTCCCTCTAGTTATGGAAGTTTCACCTCGTATTGGAGAGTCACATACTTAAGAATGTAATTCATATTTCAACTTTACTTGAAAATGTGTGTGTGTTTGCATGTGTGTGTGAGAGCTTAAATTTTACCCGACTGTGAATCCAAAGAGTAAAAACCAGAGGGCTCAATAAACATGTCTGCTGCTGAACGTTTTGGATCCAATCTATTTCTACTTGAAGTCACTTGCAATGTTTTTTTGTTGTTTTTTTTGCACTTGACAATTTCACTAAGAAGATTTATCCATGTAGCTCTTTACATTGTTGAAAGAAATTACTTGATTTGTTTTCACATGTTCTTGTTGGTGAATAACTGCATGAAATTATCTTTGTTTTTTGGAATTTATTCAATCATCTTTCAAGTCTAGATAATTCTGGAAACTGAAACTGATTGTGAAAATTCTTTTTCTTCGAGAATTTTCTTACAGGCTAAAAGAAAACTCTAACAATGCTCTGTAATTTGCAGTGATTTTCACATGTATTTATTTTTAATTGCTATACTTTATGCTTGATTTGCCACATTGTACCTTGATTTTAATATTTTACCCATCAGTTTTTTGTTGATTTTTTTTGTTTGTTTTATTCACTTACTTACTAAATGCACACTAATTTTTGAAACCTTCATACTCAGGTTGAACTGACCCAGTTGAACAGACTGAACAGGCAGGATGGAGTCAACTTTACGACATAAAGGCACCAAAATTCACCAACTCATCTTGACAGAATTAGCATTAATATTGGAACTCTCCATGTTTCCGATTTGTTAGAGTTAGAGTTTAAAAGTCGGTTCAAGTGCCAAAAATAAAACTGGGAAATGGCTCCAAACAGCATTCTGAAACCTGGTTTTAGCTCTTTGTTTTATTTCTAGAAGAGATGGTTATTTACGACGCCGTGATAGGGCCTTTGGAGAAAAGAAAAAAAGAGTACATTTGTGAGAAAAAACTCAGAAATGTTTAGATTAATCTTAGATATTTTCTAGAAAAAAATTGGTACATTCTGACCTCCAAAAGTTTAAAATTTGCAAAAAAAAAAAAAAAGAAGAATTTTTTGGATCAATCTCAGATAATTTTTGAAAAAAAAAAAAAAAAAAACTCAGAAATTTCTGTGCTCCAAAAGTCGAAAATTTACGAGAAAATTTCTATATTAAGATTTTTTTTCTTTTCTCGCAAGTGTTTTTAATGCGGCCCTAATACGCTATCTTACTTATTCCAGATGAATATTTATCTGCCAATGTTCAAAGTGTTACAAAAAACCATAGAAAAAAAGTACTACAAACGTATTAAATTTTGGCTGTTAAATATGTAACAAGTAAACAATCTCTGTATCTTCTACCAAAGCCAACGATTTAATAAAATCCATATTTTAACAATGAAAAAAAATGTTTAGTCTTTTCTTTTTTCCCCCGGTCATTTGTGGGACATTGTTGGACGTGTCCAGTGGAGCTGACCTGAGAGGACATTTAGTGTCCAGAGTTAGATATAAATAGACGTGGAGAGGCTGTGGGGTGACAGCCGCTGTTGCCGTGATGATCTACTGTGTTGAAGGTTCATATCTAATAGCCGCTGTGCGCGTGGGGATGAATTTACCACTGACCCTACAGGAACCGTAAACAGGTTCCCCCATCAACCACCAGGTTTGTCTTTGGCTGACTAGTTTGTCTTTGAAATAAAACACACGGGGTGTCATTCTGTTGTTCACTCTAGAGTTTAAAATCCCAAAGAAGAGCTCAAACGGTAATCTCAGTCTAGTTTATTCTGGACATTGTTTCTGTTTATTCCTAATCTTAGAGGCAGCTTGTTGACTCTGAGTCATTGGCAGTGAAATGAAAATGAACTCGGCGTGACTTCCCAGATATATGAGCAAATAATCTGGCTCTGTTGCACCGATACTATTCCTGACCACGTTAAACGCCACAGGTGCGGAATGTGATTATTAAACTGCTTTTGTTTCTAATTGCAAATGCATCTCTTCAAGATAATAATGTAAAGGCTTCTTTTTACATTCTGTCCAAATTAGTTGAGCTTTAAACCTCAATCTGCTGGGGGTCTGTGTAATTTTGGGCACAACTGTTGCAAAAGGAAGTTAAAGAAAGACAACTTTGGGTTTGCCTAAAACACGTCTGTGAAGTCTGAATAAGATGTAGCCTTTCTACCATAATCTTTCTTCATTTATTGGCTTATCTTGATTTGATTTTGTCCTGTTTTTCTTATAAACTAGCTAACTATTCTTAATGTTATCTTTCCGTGTGATTGGCAACAAAGAATCCTAACCTGTAGTGTCATAAAATCGTCAATTTATTGTGATTTCAATGTTTCGAACACAAGGAGCATTTTCAGTTTTTTAATTCTCTTACTGAAACTTGTATTGATTGCGCATGTAGTGTTGTGTTCTGCTTATTAGTTTCTGTTAATTTCGATGATTCTGACTAAAGCCAGAAATTTTAATGCAAAAACGGCATTTGACAGCTCACATGGAAGAATGCTGATATCCGGTCACTGATTTAATTCATAAAGGATTATTGCTAAAGAAGATAGCTGTACACAAAGTGCTGCGTCCAAACATAATCATGGAAAGTTAAGAGGAAGGAAAAAGTGTGGTAAGTGCACAAGCAGCTTAACACAATAACATCACCAGGACGCATGAAGCTACTCCATGTCTGCAGTCGACCCATAGCACATACGTAGGGTTCCTCACTAAATTAGAAGCTTAAAATATTTAATAACTACATTGGAAAATATCATAGTGATGTGTAACATTATATGACTGCAAGCTGGCGAGTAGTAGGATGATAGTACACATGGCTGAAAGATTCCGTCTCTCCTCCAGTGTTCCACGCTGCTGTAAGACGTGAGGTCATGGGGAAGGAACGGCCGCCCGGTTACTGCTTACAAAACGTGGTTTGTAGCTGTTAATTCTAATCTCTTTTTTTCTGCACAGCCAAGTTTTAATACGTTTCAAACAGAACAGACTAATAAGTTGTAATTCACATCAAATCTTGACCTGGCTCTTTTACAATGCCTCAGGTCCTCCTCTTGCTCAGTGTTTCTCAACCCTGGTCCTCACTGCCCCCCTGTTCTGCATGTTTTAGGTATTTCCCTTCTGCCACACACCTGAATTGTACCTCTGCGTGATTAACAGGCTTCTGCATTACTTGATGGTCATGCAATCATTGAATCAGCTGTTCTGGAATAGAGGCACATCTAAAACATACAGAACAGGGGGCCGGTGAGGACCAGGGTTGAGAAACACTGCTCCAGCTTCTGCTCGGCATTCAACCAGGTCTAATCAGAGCACATCAGAGCTGCACCTACTGTAGGGCTGGACAATAAATCAATAATAATATGTATCGTGACAGACACGATATCAATATCAATAGATAACACGTCTGATAGAATGTTCAATAATTTCACTGAACTCTGATCCAGAACCGCACAGCATTCTGGGGGATGTAGGCAGAGGAAAGTCTTTATTTCAGGGGTATCCAAACTTTTTGTCACGTGGGAAAAAAATTGTAGACCCAAAACCAGGAAAAAAGGAATGTTTTACTAAGGTGTATTAGGGCGTTTGTAGATAGAAAAAAAGGAGAAATTTTCCCCAAAAATTCAGAAATGTTGGGGGAAATTTCCCCCAAATCTCAGAAATTTTCTAGAAAACTTGTAAACCTTCTAGGAAAAAAAAAAGTAAACATTTAAAAATTTCAAATTTTTCACATTTTTTTGTAGAAAATTTCTGATATTAATCTAAAAAAAATTCTAGTAAATCTCCAAGTGTTTTTTTTTTTTTAGATTACTCAATTTTTTTCACCATGGTACGCCATAGCAGATTTTGTATCTTTGCTGTATTAAAAAAAAAAAGAAGTCTAGTTTTCAGTTTCTTTTGGGTTCTGTTGAATAAATTTATTTTCAGTAGTAAGAAGAGGATTTGGGTCACATTCTTTCAAAAATGTTTGCTATATTTAGCAGAGTTTAAGCAAGAATAAAAGCTGATTTGGATGCAGCAAAGTTGGGTTTTTCATTTTCTTGTGTAAGAAATTATGTTGGCAACAATTTTTACACCGATTATGAATGAAAAGTCTTCATCTGCATCTACGGGACAAACCTGTATAATTTTTTAATTGCAGCTGAGGACCGCATAAAATCAGTGTAAGGGCCACAAATGGCCCCTGAGCCGCAATTTGGACACCCCTTCTTTAATTGCTCAAACTCTCAACTCCCTCTCAAACTCCCACCAACCTAAGCGAGGTTAGTGGCATCAACTTAACTCACTCGCTCTTTGGTTACCTAGCAACAACCTTCAGCAGCAGTTTAAGGTTTCGCCATCCCATAATTGTTGAAATTAAGAAAAGAGCAGATCGAAAACTGTGGACAAGACACAAAAAGTGACGCCACACTTGTATTTCAGATATTTAACCAAACCGAAAAAAAAAAAAAACTAATCAAAAATTACTGATATGACCGGTATGAAACGTATATCGTGATACGTTATCAGCTATATCGTCCAGCCCTAGTGTACTGTGTAATTTCATCCTCTCTCACTGGATCCCTATGTGTCATCCTGCTGATAGTGCGCGGCACTGCAACCCACAGATTACCGACGTTTCTATTAAAAACCAGCCTTATGATCACAATGAGCATTCTGAGGAAACATTTGACATTACAAACCGCTTTCCCAGTCCAGCTCCGCTCCTCACAGGGTGCTGACAGATATCTGAGCTGCCCGTCCTGGTGCTGAGGTTCGAGATTCCACAAGTGTTATCTCATGTGCCGGGGCGGTTCTGCTGGACCCAGAAGCATCGCTGACAATGAAGGCGGTATAAAACCCGACTCCTGGCCGACAGGACGGAGAACGAAGGATTTCTACACAGTTAAACCTCGGCTGAGTTTAGTTTACACAATGAGTCGCAGCCCGGAGAGAATTTCATCTTACCGCCGTCACTTTGAGGACACCAGCAGCAGCTCGACCTACCAGGTCAGGGTGTCCAGCCCGTCCCCGACCCGGAGGGAGGTCCGCCATGCCTCCGCAGGCTACTCTGCCAGAGCCGGGTCCAGCAGCATGCGCGTGGACTCGGTGGGACGAAGGAACGTGTCTGCGGCACGGAGGTCACGCATTGCTGGAGTTGGGTAAAGAGCAACAAAAACGCAATGTGGCTGAATTACACTGTAAAAACACACAATTTTAACAGGTGTTTTAGTCTAGTTTTTTTGTTTTTATTTTTATTTTTATTTTTGCATACTTGGAATAAGACAAAACTTAACTCACAAATAACCTTTTAGCAAACAGGAGCTTGTTTTAAATAAGTAACTCCTTAATGTTGATGGAGTAGTTTGGCATATTATTTCACTCACAAAATGGGGGAAATCCCTTGTTATAAGTGAAATAATCTCCTAATGGAATTAGTTTTTATCAATATTAAGTGATTATTTACTTAACACAAGCTTCAGTATCATACAAGTTACAGTTACTTATAAGTTATTTTTTGTCTTATTTCAAATGTACTAGGACATTTGCTCTAGAAACTAGACTAAAAATACTTGGTAAGATTTCTTGCAGTGTTTTATTTTTTCTCTCTCTGATCAAGTCCGTGTGGGATATTTTATCCCCATCTGCTCTTGTTTAATATAAACTGCCTGGTGCTTTACCGATGTGTGTTGTCAGAGTAAGCGCAGGAGCCATGGTGTGTGTTGGGCCAAGTGGAGAAGCTCCCATGGATCTGGACACTGCTGCAGCAGAGAACCAGGAGTTCCTCAGCACCCGCACGAACGAAAGACAGGAGATGATCGTCCTGAATGACAGACTGGCTGTTTACATCGACAAGGTAGAATGTTTCCTGAACTGAAATCATTTTCCATGTTACATCCCAAAAAGTTACATTTATCAAACTGGGATGTTTCATAAATCCACACAAAGTAGCACATACCTGGCAGATGGAGGGAAAATTAAAGAAAGTTTTCATTTTTTTTTCACAAAGTACTGAAAGGTTTAGAGTGCTTTTGAATTCATCCACTTTTACTCTGATACCCCTAATTGAAAGCCAAGCCTTTCAGAAGTCAGCGAATGGAAAATAGAGCATCTTTGTGTTATGTAATCTCAGAATAAAGCCAACTATTCTGTGAAGGTCTCAGATTTGTTTATTTTTTTATTTTTTGGAGAACCTCAGAAGAAACGGCGACATGACGACCAAGTAACACAACAGACAGGGTAGGGAGAGAGTTGTGAAGAAATTTAAAGCAGGATTCACTGTTTTGTTTGCTAAAGAGGGACAGTTTCCATTAATGAATATTAAAAAATAAAAATGTAAACACACCCCATAAAGTCAAAAGGCTAATTTTGATTGGTGTGCTCCACAAATCCATTGTGGGTAGACAAACGCCATAACAACATCTCATATTTTCCAGCATGCACAATTGTATGTATATAATCCAAATATGATTTCATCAAGGTCAGGTAAAGTGCTCAAATTTAAATCCAATCAAATAGAGTGGCAGCACTTCAAAATTGATTTTTATAGATGTTCTATTTTACAAAAAAGAACATGGAAAAATGTCAGTCTCCAGATGAGCAAAGCTGGAAGAGACCCACCTCAAAAGACACCAACTGAACACAAAGAAAAATGGCTCAAAACGTTAGCCATACTTTCAGATTTTTATTTGGCAGGGTGTTAAATTAGTTACACCAGGCTAGAATAAAATGACTATTCTGAAGACTGATTGCTGATCTCAGTAAAGCTTCGCTTTTGTGTGCCGGCAGGTTCGAATGCTTGAACAGAAGAACAAATTGGTGGAAGCAGAGATTGAGGCTTACCAGAACAGGTTCGAGAAGCCTACGGGTCTGCGCTTGCTCTATGAGGAGCAGCTGAAGGAGCTGAAAAAGATTGCTGATCAGATGAGAGTCCAACGGGTAAGGCAAAAAATATTTTACACTGCATCCCCTTTTTTCTTTTTTCTTTTTTTTCCTCTACATTTCAAATGTTCAGCAAGGCATGAAGCTTTACACCTCACTGACTTAGAAGCTCTGCTCGAACGACGCTACAAGACGTCAACTTGGTGTTTTCAGGGTTCTTTACCTGGTAAAACATGCCGATTTCTGGCAGGCAAATATAGAGGTGCCTCGGTGCGTTTGGGTGTCACAGAGTACAGCTGTCATCGGTTATGCTTTATGCACAGATGATGACTTGCTCATGCATTTGCTCGCACACAGTCACCCAGACGCAGGAGGGATGGAGGCGCAAATGGGGTTGCATGAGCTACATTCCGCATACCTCCTTAGGTTCACCTTCAAATTTAATGGGCAGTATTATGTCAGATTGACTTTTTTGGAGCTTTACATTATTCCCTCATCAAAAACATATACTTGGAGTGCTGCCTGGACTCATGCATGTTTGAGAAATCCTTTAATACTGGCAACTATTCAACTGTGCAACACTGGTGGTATAATTAAGTGCCGCCATTGACAAAGAGTGCTGTTTCAGTGCACACTCCATTCCAGTTGGTGGCGGTAGTGGACTCGTCAGGTTTTTTGCAAACCACCAAAAAACACTAAAGGAAGAAGAAGATTTTGCAATGACCTGCTCAAGGCAGAGCATTGGAAAGAGCAGGAGCTTCTTAAAGAGACAGAAGCCCAATTTGCAGGCGTTAAATTACAAAGTCATGTTTGCTATATAAAGTAATTGTATACAACTGATGGTAACATAATTATTTGATTCTGCTATAATATGGCACTATGTGTTTGGAAGAATAATACTGCCCCTTTAATGCATAACGGAGTTACTTCTGGTTATTTTCAGGACATCTCTTTTGCTGCTAAAGAGGCTGCAGCTGGTCAACTAGAGGCAATCAAAATCCGATATGAGGAGGCCTTGGAGCTGAGAAAGAAGGCTGAGTTAGAGATCGAAGCCTTCCGTCCAGTAAGTGCTATTTTATCGCTATCCAGAATCTCTGCTTGTAACGACAAGCCTGCAATCATAAACACGTTACAATCAATGGCTTTCTCTAGGATGTAGACAAAGCCACTTCCTCCCGCATTGCTTTGGAGAAAAAGCTGGAGCAGCTGGAGGTTGAAATTGAATTCTTGAAACGGATCCATCAGCAGGTAGATGAAGTGTCTGCGGGAGAAATGATTCCTGCCCAAATGATTCCTAAATGTCTCCTTTTCGCATAGGAAATCGAAGAGCTCATGAAGCAGATCTACGCCGCCCAGGTCTCGGCTGAGAGCGCCTTCTCTCTGCCGGACCTGGCTGGGGCTTTGAAGCAAATCCAAACCCAGTACGACGATATCGCAGCCAAAAACCTTCAAGTGAGTTGCTGCTAAGTGCAAAAAGACAAATCTGCACTGTGTTTTAGACTGATACCTAAAATTAGTTTAATTTCCTACCTTAGGAAATGGATTCATGGTACAAGAACAAGTTTGAAGATTTAACAAAAAAGACATCAAGACACGTAGACAAAGTTCGAAGTGTCAGGGAAGAAATAGCCGGGGCCAAGAAGGATGTGAGTATCTTAATTTGATGTACGCAAATAGAAAAGAAATTCTGCCTTCTGTCTGCACTTTGCATCATTCATTGCAAAACACTGCTAGATCCAAAACAAAGAACGTGGCTTGGACTCCCTGAGGACCAAAAACGAAGCCCTTGAAGCACGGATTCGAGAGACACTGGAAAAGCACAAGAAGGAACTGGAAGAGCTGCAGGTAAACGTTGGCTCATGTGGTCCCTGGGTGGACACCTGATTGCACCGCAGCGATCACGTAACCACCTCAGCACATCTGTTTCCACAGGCTCGGATTGAGGCCCTGCAGCTTGAGCTAAAATCCACCAAGACGAAAATTGCCCTGCACCTGCGTGAGTACCAAGAACTTTTAAACATCAAGATGGCTTTGGAGATTGAGATTACCACATACAGGTACATCCCAAGCAGCAAGGTTTTCCAATGAACTCTGTGTATTGAAGTAAACTGTGAGACAAAGAAATCATTTTGTTTTCTCTTTGCAGAAAATTAATTGAGGGGGAAGACCTGCGGCTCTCTGGCATGATGAATTCTCTCTCTGTTACCAATTGTAGCATGAGCGCCATTGGTACTCGAGTGAGCATTAGCGGAGGAAGCATTGAAGGTGTTGGCGGTTTGGGTGGTGGACCAATAGGAGGCAGCAGAGGAGGAGTTGGAGGCATAACGGGTGGTTTGGGGTTGAGTGTGGATATGGTTGCCGGAGTCACGGGATCACGCCCTGGCGATGGAAAAGTTGCGGATGGCAGGAGTACCAGCGATATGAAAGGTCCTGCTGGCAGAGCAGGTATTGCCGGCATGCATGGTGGTCATGAACAGGGAGGTGTAGGTGTCAGAGCTGGTGATGGGAGCCTTGGCACTGATGGAAGAATGAGTGCTTCTGGTGCTAGTGGTTTTGGCTCTGGTAGCTTTGGTCCTGGTTCTGGTAAAGTGGGTACAGTTGGCTCTGGTGCTGGTGTTTTAGGCGCTGGTCCAGAGGGTTCAGGTTTTGGCAGTCCAGATTTAGGTACTGACGTTGGTGGTGAGGGATCTATCCAAAGAGGAATGGGGGACAGAAGTGGAATCGGAGCACATGCAGATGGTGACATCTCAGGGTTAGCAGGTGGTGTGGGTGCCGCTGGAGTTGGATTCAAAAGAGGATACAGCGGTGAGATGGAAGGCAGAAGTTCTGGTTTGGATACTGGTGTTGGTGGGGTAGGATTTGGCTCTGGGGGGGTAGGTGACAGCAGTGGAGTTGAAACAGGTGCAGATGGAGACATCTTGAGCTCAGTAGGTGGTATACATGCAGCTGAAGCTGAGATTAAGGGTGTTGGGTTGGACACTGGTGTTAGTGGTGTGGCACTTACTTCCAGAGGAATGGGTGGCAGCGGTGGGGTTGGCACACAATTGGATGGTGACATCTCAGGTGGTGTGAGTGGAGCTGGATTGGGACTTGGAAGAGGTGGTGCAGCTGAGGGCAAGGGCACTAGGGCTGATGGTGGAATGGGTGGTGATGGAGGTACAGCCCGTGGAGTGGCACTTTCTGAAACCCAAAGAGGAATCTCAGGTGCTGCTGGATCTGCAGCGAGGGGCGGGGACGATGTGGGTGTTGCTCTGTCAGGTGGTGGTGGAGTTGGTGGAGTTGGTAGGATTGGTGGAGGGAAGGATGACATATGTGGTGTCAAGATTGGATCCGGACCGGATGGCTTTGACAGCAACACCAAGTCCTATGTGGAGCAGGCTGTGGAGCTGACAGAGAGAAGAACAGTGCTTATTAGGTAAAAGTACCGTTGCTCTCAACTTTTTGAATAAACCCTCTTTAAAACGCGTGACTCAAACTCGGACACTGTAACCAAACTAATTTGGTAACACTGATCCTCATGGTTCATATGAGTTTAACTACAGCTCCACCAGTTATCAGAGTATTCCTCATTATGCTGTCTCGTCTTTTCTCCTCCGCTACAGAACAGTTAAAAAGGAGGATGATGTGCTGGAGATGGACCACCAGGAACAGAAATACACCATCACTGGCGCTGCTGATGACTCCGATGTCGAGTGAGGATCACAAACTCCCCAGTGACCTCCTCTCACCCTTAAACCTCCTTACCTTTTGAGCTTTGCACTGACCAAAAAAAAAGGTCCCATGTTTGGGTGCTGACCTTTGCCATATGGCCTGGACAAGAGAACCATGAATGACCCCTTGCTACACACTGAAAATACACTGCTCAAAAAAATAAAGGGAACACTCAAATAACACATCCTAGATCTGAATGAATGAAATATTCTCATTGAATACTTTGTTCTGTACAAAGTTGAATGTGCTGACAACAAAATCACACAAATATCATCAATGGAAATCAAATTTATTAACCAATGGAGGCCTGGATTTGGAGCCACACACAAAATTAAAGTGAAATGTTCCCTTTATATGTATATATATATATATATATATATATATATATATATATATATATATATATATATATATATATATATATATATATATATATAAACACAGGCCATGACTTCTCGACTTTTATGTGCCTTATACTCCCCCCTCCTTGTTTCCCACCTGGCATAAATAAAGTTACCAGCATTCAATAACCGTGTCTTTCTTTTATTTGATCTCTTCAAGAAAGAATTTTGGTTCAGGACCGAGAAGGCTGTTTAGTGAATTGACCTAGTGGTGATAATTTTCTAAACATAAAGAGATACAGTGCTTTTGCAAAGCTATGTAAATCATTTAAAAAAATTTCACAACTGGTCATGTTACAACCATCAACTTGCTAAATCTATCCTCTCGTCCTTACAAATAAGTAAACAAGTAGTACTCAAGAAGTACACAAGGTGTGTGAGTACTTCAGCAAAGCGCTGCATGAGGCTGTGGATTGATAAAGGGTGAGGAAGAAGCGAGGGAGCAGACAGACGCGGCCAGAGACACCTGGGGGTCGCGGGGGGACGTCCTGACACTTCCCGGTGGGCTGAAGAATCAGTCAGTCAAATCCCGGGCCGTGAGAAGTGACGGCTCACAGCCGTTTTCTGTCCTCATTCCATCCACATCCACACCTTCTTTTCCTGCTGCTGATTGGGAGAGATTGGATCTGGGCGCCATGTGCCAAACACGCTTAGCGTCCGGCTCCGGGGACACAGAGTGGAGAAATGCAACAAACCTCAAGAGCTAGACGATCAATGTTAGGACGGAGGGAGATTTCTCTGGCTGTCATTCATTTATTTATTTACTTATTTTTAAAATCATCAAAATCACGTAAAAGCAGAATTCATGTTTGATTCTAAAACTGTACAATGACAAAAAAAAAAAAAAAAAAAAAAAAAAAAGGTTTATGGTTCTTTATCATTGTCGGGGGAGGGAGCTATTTGCAAAAAATATGTGTTTGTAAAGAAATTATCTTAAAAAGAACATTTAATACTTTTAGTTTAATCACACGCTAGATATAAACAAAGATTATTCAATTACAATTTTTATTTTTATTTTATTTTATATTCTATTTAAATCAGAGCCTGCCCAAGATCGCACGGAGTCACAAACAGGATTGGGTTTTGTGGCCCAATTTCAGTAAAGTCCACCTCCACCCACATACAACCAACCGTCACCCTAAAATCAATTTTAATTTGTCGCAGTTTGATTATTATTATTATATTTTTATACATAAAATCCCCTTAGTTTCGTGATTGCTAAGCCAATCAAAGTTAGTTCACATTATTAAATCAATAAATAACTCAAAATAAGCTTTACTTTTAAAGAAGTTTTTAAGTTGTTTCATCCTTCTTGAATATGCCTAGTTTTAAATTAACATTATTTGTTGCCTTATGGGCTTGCCATAATTTAAAGACAGATATACGGAGCACATTAAAACTGCACTGTTTGATCCATTGCATGTGCATGGAAATCATTTGCAAGATTAGCCTGCATACTTCACTCATGCGTCACTTCCACAAGCTCACCCCACCTGAACTCTGATGAGTCAATTAGTTTGAACCCAGAACTGTCAGTCGCGCATACAGGCCCCGCATAATGAGGAGTCTGTGGACGGTGCAGCCATTAGATAACATTTTGTTGCAGCGTATTAGGAGTGCGGTGTGCAGCCAACCCGAAGGACGTCCAAAAACAACAATACCGGTCTGGGTTACAAAATTACAGAGTGAGACGTCGCTTTAATGTAAGTGATGAGACTAAGTAAACAGAGTGTGCGTGCTTGCGTGCGTGGAGCTCTCCGTGGTGCTTTGTCTAGGACGCAAATTGTCACTTTTTTTTTTTGCGCACAGCTCTCCTCTCATGCACCTTTTCATAGAACGCGTTCGAACGTTTGTAATCATAATTCTAGTATAGATAAGTCTCTCTCTATATAACCCTGAAACAATAAGGACTGTTATTTCCAAGCGTAAATTCTTAATTCTGGTCAATGTATTTTTTTCATCACACACCCAATCAGTCACACAGAAGTCAAAGCAGCATGTCTCTAAACGTGCTCTTTGCCACTGGAGTTTGTTTTGCTCTCACTTTTAGGTTGCAGAAACAACCCAAAAGTCCCAGCTGGGTCAGTAACCTCCATCCCCATGAGAAACATGCGGATTTACTTAGAATATTCTCCAAAGAGGGCAAAAGTTGAGACTTCTCTTTGAAACCAGCCATTTTCTGTCACTTTGTGGACATGCTTTGGGTGACTTAAAAAAAAAAATCCCCCAATTAGGGTCGGCTGACACGCCGCTCCATTCACCGGCAGCCATGCCTGCATACAATTTGCCTTAGGAACGAACTCCTTTAAATGGGCCCGCCGCTAAATGCGCCGGACAGCAGAGAGAATCGGCCTGAGTGACACTTGCTTTCTGAGGCGCTCGAGTGAGAAAAGGTATGAATTTATAAGGAAACACCGAAACATATCAATTCACGCAACTTCTCACGCGTCTTTATCCGCGTCTCCTCATGCGAGAGGAAGCGGCCTTAAGTGAGGAACTTTGTTCAGACTTTGAATGCCAAAGCGGTGCAGCCCACTTCAAGGAGGCGATGAAGAAGAAGGAGGAAAAAAATAACAGAGAGAGGGGAGGCATTCTGAATGACATCACGCATGAACAGCGCTGAATCAGGTGCCGTTTACTCGGCCGCTCTCTAATGCGATTTTGAATATTAGTCTGGCCTTAAAATCCCAATCATGTCATCTGGTGGGAGTCCCATACAAGCATAATTACTATTCAAACGCGTCGCTAATGTCCCACCCGCACCCAGGCAGCTGGTCTGCTCCTGCGGGGCGCAGGCTGCATCTTTCCCCAGGATTCCCAGGGAGCAAAACATCTTTAAGTCAATGCTTTGGGTTCAATGCACTATAAAAAGAAACTATATGTGGGTGTTAAATAATGTGCCATTAAGGTTTCAATTAAGCCTATTGGTGTGCAATGCTTTAATCAATAATAATTCAGGTCAAACACTGGCTAATTTCAGAGACTCTACAATTCTATCATAAATTGTTGTCAGGTGTTTTTTCAATTATGTGCAGTCAGGAGGTGAGTGATACATTCACATGGGTCAATTAAGCGTTAAGAACTGCCATAAAACTTATGGTTGTGAATGCTTCTGTGTCGGAGCAAAACCTTATTACATAGCATTGCCAACTTTCCCGTATTGTGTCCCGTATTTTAGGTATAAGTTATAGCTTTGACTAGCTTAGCGTTAGCAGTGATCCTAAAGCCAGACTTTTTACAGTATTCTGTGAAAAGGAATCTTTCACAGACTAATAATTGCTATGAAATAGTTGTCATTAAAATGCTTAAAATTTTAGCAAAGCTTCAAAGTCGTGCTTGAGAAACCTGATGGAGCAAAATGAAAGTTTACATCTAAGCTTTAACCCGTCCAGTGAAAGCACTAAAGCTAAAGTCAAACCTCTTTAATTAAAAAAAAATATATCTTGGTGACAAATCCTACCTAAACATTCTGATTAGCATGTTGGAGTTGGTTCCAACCATCATGTTGTTGCTTGGTGTGTGCTGGAAACAGTAAGGCAAAATGTGAGTTGAATTAACAAAGAATATATCAACTTAGTCAAATTTAAGGACTGTAACAAGTCAGTGTTGAAGCAATTTTGCATAAATCTTTAACATGTTTAACATCAGTGCAAAAAGCTGTAGTCAAACTTGCTAGCAAGGTATGCTATAAAATTAATATTTTGAACAGTATTGAGTATTAGCAGCTGAATTTGAATTTCTAAAAGGCTATTAGTTTGTGAATCTAAGGGAAAAAATTGTTTTAACAGCTAGCACAGAGCATATCATTTTAGATAACTTAGATTATGCTAACACTAAAGTCAAGCTTGCTAGTATGCCTCATTGTTACAAGAACTTTTATTAACACTTTTATTCCAAAACATATATATTTATTGTCTTAACGAAGTGTTTTAGTTTGGAAATACAATGCTCAACAATGGTTTAATTTGAACAACAGCTACTTTTTTGGTAAGAAATTCTAAATATTTGTATGAATATTGATTCTGTCAAACGTTGCCATTCATTGTTGCAGACAGTATAAAAGTGTATGAAAGTTCATAACCATTTAATGTTTAATTTTGCAATTTATCTAGTTTAACAAAGGAGGATACACAATGCAATAGAAACAAAGTGATTATAAAACCGAGTGATTTTTTTTCACCGTTAAATGTACATAATTTCAGAAATACTGATTAAAATCTGGCCAGACCAAAGTGGTGTAATCCCCACCCCTTCTCCCACCCAACACCTCCACCCATCTCTCTTCTCTTTTCCTACATCTGAAGCGAACGATAATAACTTCTGGTTGTTCGAAAACACCGAAGATTTAGGTTTTCTTCGCTTCAATGCAGGGAAATAGATGTGTGGCAAATAAACCGATTCTGGGACAAACGCGGAGGGATCTCTGCAACGTGGGAAACGGGCCGCGCTGTAAACTGGGACAATGATTGGGCCCTTCCAACGTCCTGAATAGAGAAAAGTTTATGGGGTCGACATAAAAAATGTGTTTTCTCTCCTGCGGCTCAGGAAGGTCTCAAATGGAAGGCCAATAAAGGCGGAACAGGAGAGGTGGTTGTTGTTGGTGGTGAACCTTTGGCACAAGTGAAGTAAGGCCCCGCAGTCACGGAGTCTGAATGGAGATCCCTGGTGGGGCATTGCGGTCTGTATTTACCGCGTTGCTTTGCAGGCAGGTTGTTCCTCTATATTCATGGCTCATTAATGGGCCAACCAGTTAAATCAGCGAGCCCCACCGTTTAGACAGATGAATTCCCCTCCCCCTTAAAAAAAAAAAAACGGGGGAGGGAGCTGGCCGGAGTGGACAGAGCCGCCCATAAAAACGTCGCCCTCCTTCTCCCAGCTCCGATTCTTCTCTCAGATCGTTATTTAAGTTCATTAAAGAGATTGAGCTCCTGCATATAGAAGCGCATTTAATTGACTCCACAATATTGTTCCCGAATAAAGATCCAAGCATGTAATTAATGTCTTTTTTTAAATAAAAGAGAGGATGAACAATACCCCTGGTGAGGCCATTTAATTTCATTTAATTTTCCATCCCATTTGCTCCCAATGCTGCCTTCACTCTCACACCGAGTCTTTTGGCCGCTCCTCGGGGCTCCAAGGCGCACTGTGCGCCGGGGATTCACCACAGAGGATTCTCCGCAAAACAGAAGGGAAATCTCTCTCTCTCTCTCTCTCTCTCTCTCTCTCTCTGTTCTCCTCCTATCCTCTCACCCTCCGCCCCCTTCTTTAGGAGATTAATTAATTTCACTGTGGAGTAAGGTGCGGGACGCATGGGATGGGAACCAGTCGCAAAAGGCCGGGCATTAATAAATAACCCCTCCGCTCAGCCGGGCGCAAACATTGCGCCCATTGACGAGGTTGTTCGCGTGTCGTTCGGATGGTTTTTGAAAGAGCGCAGGGAGGAGAATGGACAATCTGACAAAGGCTCGCTTTTAGATAAATAAGATATGGCGATAGATTTTTTTTCTTTTTTTGAATTAACCATTAAGCACAACTTGTTACTGTGCATACTTTTTTTTAGGCTGTAATCGATTTTTCTGAATTAAAAAAAAAGTACATTTAGCAGCTGAAAGATGGTGAAATAAGTCAATTTAAATGTCAATTTTAGTTGCAGAAACAGACAACAAAAAATAGCGGATGCAATTAGAGCATAAAATTAGTGAAATACTAAAAAAAAATAATCTATATGAATAAGGCTAACCTTTGTGACGGACACTGATAAGACATTCGTTGGCAAGGACTGTCCTTATAGGAGCAACTTTAAGATTTACAGCCAAACTAAAGAGCCACTTCTTAAATTCATGATCCAAACTCAGAAATGTTCTCAACTGCAAGGCTTGTACCATTTACTTTTACTCATGTAAATACATCAGCCATTTTATGCAGCACACATGAATGAACCAACATTTGTGAAAATGTTTTTGGTATCTTGTTGAAAATGGAGGCTTGTGAAGAGGGGCGTGGCTTCTTCCAAGTTTCATCTTTAACCCAACCGATGGGTAAATCTACTTAACCCCTTACCCAACATAAGTGTTCAAGCTGTAGACTTCCGGTAAATTTCTGTCCCAACTCTTTAGTTATGAATTTTGACCCAATATTGGGTCAAACTAACCCAACCTATGACCCAACCCAGAAATTGGGTTATGAAAATAACCCAGCATTTTTTACTGTGTAGGAATTGTTACCATATTTAAATGACTACAATGTAACACGTTTCCAAAGTCGTTTTTTACAGTGTGTAGTGTCTGTCGTTCCTCCAGTCTGGTTTTCTCAGTAGGTTTTACTTTAATTGGGAGGCCAGAGTGGAGAGGTCAGAGGTCAGTTTAGGCATGGTCTGGACTGACCGCCTACAGGTTGTTGTTGCTCATCTCTGACCCGACAACAAACCCTTAAATTACCCGTTCTCATCTTAATTACACTTTGATTATCATCATTTTCTTTCCGAATAAGTGGCTTTTTAATAAATAAATAAATAAATAAATAAATAAATAACTCATAGTTTCAAGAACTAAACAGAGTAAGCAGTTGCTCTGACGGAAATTTTTATATCGGAAATCCTCCTTTGAAGGCCACGTGTTGATGTCGAAACTACGGTCATTTAATCTTTTCTCTTCCACGAATATTTTTCGATAAAACCTCTCACCTCACCATGCAAGAACCTGCAAAAAAAAGAAGAAGCAAATATATAAATAAATCAACTAAGTGGCTCTCCCAGCTCCCAGGATTTTTTTTGTTCAGAAGTTAATTGCAAAAACAAATCGATCCATCAACCAATTAATTTGTCAATCGAGCCTCTCTCCTAATGGCTAATCCTGATTTTTTTCCCCCTCTCCTGGTTTTAAATATGTGTTGAAATCACTATAGAGAAAATATGTCCAAACAGTAAATTTGTTACATTTAAACACTTTTCTATTTACTACATGGTCCGTTCACATCGCAATGGTGCCGATTTTAAAATGCCTTCTTGAAAAAGTCTATACAACAGTTATTTACATTTCGGAAACCAGCCGATGATCGATCTTGAAGTCGAAATAAATTGCAACTTATATTATCCGATGGGGATTATTAAAATCATGCAATGATTATTCCCTCCTTGTCTTTGTCAAAGTGCAGAATAAAACAGCTGAACGCATTGTACAAGGAGACAAGAAAACCACAAGTGTGTGTGCGCGCGATTGTGTGCGCGTGAGCTGGGAAAATGTGTTTTTTTTCTGCCTCTCCCTCTCTCTCTCCTACTGCTGCTGGTCCTTCCCTTTCAGTACCTGCCCGATCTCAACCCGGCACACGCCGAGAGTCAATAGAAGTTAACAAGTCCTCTAAACTTTCCTGCTCCTTTTGTTCACACTAAGGACAAAAAAAAGGAGGAGGAAGAGGAGGGTATAGGAGCCCTTTGAAGTAAGTAGAAGCCGTAAGAATGGCAGCCAAGTAGATTTAAAGTATGGCCAAAGAAAAAAAAAACCTGAATGGAGAAGGGTGAGGATTTATGGAGGAATTATACAGTGGATTTGTCAGTGAAAATATCGGAACTGTCCGGAGGACAAAGCCGCGTGGTGAGGATTAATGGCCACTCCGGACCTTTGATTCCGCGCTCTCCTTTCTCTGGCCTTGACAAATTGGATTTCGGGGATGGGAAGGGTCGCCGGGCTCTTTTGTGTGTCTTGACCGTTTTGGGAGCAATTCATTATGCGGCGGAGTGAGGGAAAGTCTCCATGTGAGCGCAGGCCCGGCCCGTTTTCCCCTCTGCACACAGCTGCTGGGAGAGCCCAACTCTCTCACACTCACTCACACTCACTCAC
>NW_015112692.1:384221-464054 GCF_001443285.1 Poecilia latipinna | reverse complement strand
TATATATAATGTGTGTGTGTATTTAAAGATATTATGCAGTATTATTTATATAGCTGCTATATTAAAAATTAAATATTGGACATTTCAGTTTATATTTTCATCTGTTCAAAATAACAGATGAAAAATAAAATTTATCCTTTTTTTTCTTTTCTTTTTCTTTGTAACTGATTTGTCAAACTTCATTGAGCCGCGATTTATTAATTGGTTTGGCCTGTCAGGTTAGAAATAATTGAGCTCCATTAGTGGCCGACTTGTCAGCTTAACCGGCCTAATGGGCAGCCCCGGGTGTGCGCCCTCACGTTTCCCAGCCTGCCGGGCCTGTTATTCCGATGAGCCGTTTACTGTTAATGGGATCCGGCCACAGAAAGATGCCAGCGTGTCCTGGTCGGGCCTCCGCCTGCAGGCGGCGAAAGATTAAGCGGAAAAATGCTAGAAAAGAAAAAACAAACTGCTATGGGTTATTCAGCTGCGTCCACATGCATCGCGTTAGAAATATTGAATCTTTTTAAAAATTGAAATGTTAAAAATATTTGATAGTTAAAAAAAATTACAAGAAACTATTTTCTGTAAAAAAAAAAAAAAAGTTTTTCATTAAAAAAAAATCTCGCCTTTATTTTGCAAATCAAAAGGAGTGTTTGTTTCTCTTGTTTTCTTTTTTTTAATCGCAGAAAGCTGTCAGCGGCTGTGATTGATGCGTCTAAATGCGTGGCCCCGGGGGGCGCGGCGAGGAGGGGGATCATCAGGTGCAATGTCTGTGTCAAATGTCACACCTCGATCCCTAATCTCCTAGAACAGTTTAGAAACGCTCTGACACTCTTCAAATTCGTTTCCCATATCAAGTCAATTAGGCCCGTCCGCCGCTCTCTTTAGGAAATTATCAGCAGAGCGGATAAAAGACGCGTTAAGTGCGCTTTGCTCCCAACAGCGGCGGCAACACCTCCACCTCCACGTCCGGCTGCAAAGTCGCGATATTTGGGGGGGAAGAAAATAAAAAAGACGTGTTAGATAAAATTCTAAATGAAAAGGTGATCTTGAAGAGGAAAGGCGAAGAAAATCGAAACAAATCAAGTTGTCGTTAGGTTATGTGCGAGTGCGAGCTCGTTTCGGCCTTCTTCTTCTTTTTTTTTTTAGTGTTTTCGGATTTGCCCAACTTGCTTCTCCCTCTCCTGGCTCAGATCCGTTTGGTCCGCGGAGAGTTCGTGGACGAGTCGGGCTGTCCTGTGCCCGATTGGATCGGATTCATCCGTGCCGCCAGGAATAGCCAGGAGCAAAACCTGGAGGCAGTGTCGGACTTACCTGGCGAACAGGTGAATTTTTAATGCCACGACGTCCCACTTTATTCTGTGGATTTTAAGCTAGAATAAAGTCACATAAAAAATATACAGAGAAAAAAAATCAATATTATTTTTATTGTTTTCATTTAGATTTTTTACCGAGTTCTGAGAGAAATCCCAGCGGGAGAGGAGCTGAGTGTGTGGTACTCCAACCCTCTCGCCCAGTGGTACGACATCCCCACCACGGCCACTCCCACGCACGACGAAAAAGGTGAGCGAGATCGCTATGTGCAAAAATAATTATGTTAATTTTGCATGCATATGTGTTTTTACGCAACAACAAGAAATAATATATTTTTTATTATTACGCGTCATTGCGCAATTAGTCGGTGATCGAATTTTGTCGCTGTATTGCCAATAGGAGGTAATGAATTGCTTCCTGTCATTTATTCATCAGGTCATTTTTTATTTCCCACTTATTTGTTGATATTAATGAGAGCGTAAATGATCGACTTCCGCTGCAGTTTAGTTTTGATTAAGCAAAATAAAAAAAAATAAAAATAAAAAAAAGTTTCTAATCGAAAAATAAAAGAAATTTCGCGCAGAGAATGAAAATAAAATCCCGTCCAAATAGAGGGGATATTTTGTTGTTCCACAGATAAATACGGTAAAAACAATTACAAATAATATAATAATAATAATAATAATAATAATAACAAACGGGGATTTGAGAATCAGCAAATGCTCTTGTGGTTAATCCTCTTGTTCGGCCTGTTAATATTAATAATCCGATGTTTGTTGCGCTTGGGGGATTAGCGCCTCATCAGAGCCTAATCCTATTACAGAGCAGATTATCAACAGATACTTCCATGGAAATTCCTTCATCAGACAATGACATGTATTGTTCCGAACTGGGAAGTCCTCATAAACCTGATATGATATCAGAGTCAGTATATTAAAAAAAAGAAAAAGGCAAAAAATTGTGGCGATGTAATTACGGTGCTTGAATAATAAAAATAAAAAGCAATTAAACGCAGAAACCGACACGCCTCGGTGAGCGTCGAGGAAGAAGCGATTCAGTCGCTCATCGGAGGTTAACGAATGTCACCCCGTCGTTAATATTCATGTATTCAAAAGCAAATAATTCAAAAACAAGTGCTTCACGCTGAATTAGGTGGCTGCGTTAAGGTATTGTGGCCTAATGAATGCGAACTTTTATGTCGGGTGTATATTGCCCGGATTCTCTGGCGCAGCGCGCACCGTGTGTGCGCTCCTGGACATACGCGCTCCCCCCCCCGTCCCCCATTATTGAGGCGTCAACAGATGGGCCTGCGCCATTGTTTCTGGAGACTTGCGATTTCAAGCAACAGCTGCTGTCACTTCCACGGGAAAGCGCGCAGAGAGGGAGAGGGCTCGCGTTCAATGGGTCCCAGCTCCGGAGCGCCAGATTGGGCAGGGCGTTTGCCCTTTTGATGGTGATCATAAACAATGGCCCGTATGAGGATTACAAAATCATTACATCTATATTATCTTTTGAGTGCCCGACTGGGGGCCATTAGAATGGCTCCCGGAGTCTATTACCATTTGGCACCAGATCTTAGGAACGGATTTCGTTACCCGTGGTGTGCAACGCGGGGGTGGAGATCTTTATTTTTTAAATTTATTTTTAGTCACTCTGATGATGTAGTGATTTATTGATAATACTTCTGAAGAGCTGTAATGTTTCACAGGTAAACAAAACAGTTATATGACATTTATTTTTATTTTAAAGTTGAATTACGCAGCAAAGCCAGTCCGAAAAAATGTGGGGGCCCAAAGCAGAAGCCACCAACCCTAATGCTAATGTCATTTAAATTGCATTTAACACATAAACAGACAAGAGAAACCTCAACTAAAAAAACAAAAACAAATAAGTAAATTCACATAATTTTCTTCAGCCTTAATATTAATAACTTCATGTGTTTTATTAAATAACAAATTTTCAGATTTCTCTTATTTACTCTTTTGATGTGATTGTCATGTCTGAGTCAATACGAACTCTGTAGATTAGGTGAAGAGTGGTCAAGTTTACTGAGCTGTGCTCACTAATTAAATAAATGTATCATTTATTCAGTTGTTTTAATGTTTTGCAGTCACGGTGTGCATGGAATAAAATCAGTCTTTGTTGTTGTTCTAAGAAATCTGCTTTCAGTGTGAAATGATCCAGTTCAGGTTTGATCAGTCTAAGTGTTTTAGATTTTGAACAAAGTTGCTCTGGAAACCCTAAAACAGAAAAATGTTCTCTTTAATTTAAAGCTTGTCAAATCGTATACCAGTTTCAGCGCCTAAGTCACTGCTTTTATCACCACTGTACAGAGCACACTGGGACACTTCCTTACTTTGACTGGAAAATCAATGAAACAATAGAAAAAAGGTGAAACAATTGTTCTGTCGCCCCCTTTAACGTTTCTCCCAAGGCGGAGAGCCATAGGGACCACATATAAAATTGCCACTGGTTGACATAACAACCAAAGTGTAAGGAGTTCTCCCTGCAGAACATTTGTCAGTTTCTAAAAAGCATTTAAAAATGACATTTTAAAGTGGAAAAACGTTTAAATTTTATACTGAATAAATACATTTACAAATGTCATGTCTTAAGATTCTCTGTGTGAAGTTATGCGCCCTTCACACAGGCCTCTGTTGGGGCATCTTAGGTCGCTTATGTCTGGATGTGTTGGGTCTGCGGTGACCTTGTTGTCAATGTGGTGTTTTCCTCCACAGGTGAGGAGCGTTACATCTGCTGGTACTGCTGGAGAATATTCAAATACCCCAACACCCTCAAGGCCCACGTCCACTTTCACTGTGCTCTGAGCAACGGGCGGGGGTTCGTGAGCGGCGAACAGGCCAGAGGTACCGAGTCCTACAGCAGGTCGCCCAAGTCCGGAGACATCCCCAACACCTCCGGCCACAGCAACTCCTCGGACTCTAACCGGCGGACGGTGTCCTCCTTGCCTTTCCCGAGCAACAAAGGCGGTCTGTCAAAGAAAAGCAGCGCCGAGGAGCAGGACCGGGCCCTTGACATGAGCGTCGCGTCAGTCAGGAACCAGGGACACCTGCTCGGACTGGGAGCCGCGTCTTCAGTGCTGGGTAGCATGGGTTTCCATCCGGGCGTGCGCTCTGCTTTCAAGCCGACGGGCGTCTCTAAAGTCCCGGGCGCAGAGGCGTCCAGAGAGGAGGCCGGCGGCAAGCTGAGCGGTCTCGGATTCAGTAAACTCATAGGGAACATGAAGCCAATCCGCAACCTGGGCGAAGGCCTTAACGGGGCCGGGAGCCACCCACCAAAGTGCGCGCCCGCCATCGTGGACTCCACGTCTCCGATGGTACCGTGCGGGAATCCCATGCGGGGGTTCCCACTGCTCCCGCACGTGGAGGAAACGTCGGCTTTCAAGCATGTCGAGAGTCGAATACACACCGGGTTGTCCCCCTCCCGGTACCCCCAGATCCCCCCCGGTCTGCACTTTGAAAGGTTCTCACTTCCTCACTTCGACGGCGTGAAGACGTACGGCGGAGACTGTAACATCCCGCTGATGCCCTTCACCGTCTACAACGGGGAGCTCCTGTACAGCTCCCCCTACTACCCGCTCAAATTCCACTTCAGCAACCTCCTCAAGTACCCGGACTCTGTGCCCTACTTTGGCGCCCCCCAGCTGAGCCAGGACCTGGGCTCCATCACGAACATTGACCGGGAGATCGCCATGCACACGCAGCAGCTGTCGGAGATCAGCTCGGATAAGAGTCGGGCTCGGCTGGACTCGGTGCCCGCCGGGAGCACCGGCTCCACAAGCTCAGGCAAACCCAAGAAGGGCCACCTGTGTCTCTACTGCGGGAAGCTGTACTCCCGGAAGTACGGCCTGAAGATCCACATGAGGACTCACACGGGGTACAAGCCTCTCAAATGTAAAGTGTGCTTCAGGCCCTTTGGAGACCCGAGCAACCTGAACAAGCACATCCGGCTGCACGCGGAGGGCAACACGCCCTACAGGTGCGACTTTTGCGGGAAGGTGCTCGTGCGGAGGCGGGACCTGGAGCGGCACGTGAAGTCCAGGCACCCCGGACAGACTCTGAAGAAGCTGGACGACAAACCGGGCGGCCCGTTCGACGACGCCGACCACAAGAGCGACAACGACAGCGACGTGGACGTGTGCTTCACCGACGACCAGAGCGACCAGGAATCGAGCAAAAACAATGACTTAGTTTTGTCAGAGACGATTTAATGGGAACTTCCCCCCACTCCTGCTCTTTGGTGTTGCATGAAGTAATATCTGCAAAAGAAATGTCACTTCTTGATCGTTATTTTCCGTTACATATGGGAAAAATATATTCAAATAAAATATCCAAGTTTTTTTCATAATTTAATTTTTTTATCACTCTCGGTTGTTTCTGGAATGCGTTCAGTAGGCCATTTAGGTTTCTTACGATAAAAAAGTATCAAATAATAATTAAAAAATGTAGCAGCTCAGTGCAGCAGCCGTTCTATTTTATTTTCTTTACAAATCACTTTTTTTTTAATCGAAACAAAAACATTGTTTTCATGCAGACAGACGCTGAATCCACCTGCGCGCAAAACAAAAAGCAATCAGTAACAGATGTTTCGTTTTTTAAAATGTATTTATTTTTTATTTCAAGCCACAAAAACAAAACAGAAAAAAACCTGCCAAGGTTGACTAAGACATTTGTGAAGTTTGCTTTTTTTTCTTGAGGAAAAGATAATCTGGATAAAGTCCACAGTCATGTATTCAAGAAATCAGCGTGACTCCCAACTTTTGAAAAATTTGTTCGTATTGTGAATCTTACTCGAATTTTCCATTTTGCACTTTAAAAACAAACCATCTCCACTGCTAAGCTGCAAAATAATTTCTCAGCTCCACCTCTTTCCGAACTTGACTCCGTACTTCAATTTGCACTTTTTTTCGACCCGTTCTTCTTACGGGAGCAGCTTCCGGTTTACTTAAGGATTTATTGCCAGAGAAAAAAAAATGTAGCTATTGTTTTCAGTCATACAAAATGTAAAGAAGCTGTAAATGAAGAAGAAGATGATATTTCGCATTCCGCTGGAGAAGTTGTGTATGTGTGTTTATACGTGCTGTTTGTCTGAGAGGACAGTAATATACTCCTAATTATTAAATGGATGTTTTTTTCTCTCCCATTGGAATAAATTAAATTTGAAGAATAAAAATGTGTATGAAGTGTTCCTTTTATGTCAAATGAGACGAAATTTTCCAACCAGATTTGAAGAAATGCGTTTTTTTTATTTATTTTTTTTTTAGTTTTCCACATTTTTTTCTTTCTCCACAATTTTTAATAGTCCGCAAATCTTGACACAATCATAAATCCTCATCAGTCACACTGAGCTTTGGCTTCAGTTTGAAAATGGTTGAAGTTGTAACACTGCACTGCATAATTTTTTCCGATTCTACTTACAAAAGATGCAAAATTATTCCCCCCCACTCTATTTTATGCTATTTTTTAAAATAATTCTTTTATATAAACAGAATTTATTCAATTATTACACAATAATCTAAAAAAAAACCTATTCAGATCATAATTTACAAGACAAATTCGCTCAAAGGGAACTTTGAAAATCTTATCTAAGGCATGTCATTAATAAAATATATTGTCATTAATGAAACATATTTAGAACTTTTGGATAAATGCATATCCAATAATGTTAAACATTTTAGCTACTGCTTTGTGACTTTTTTTTAACTTAAGAATAATATATAAAATTAATGAAAATTGTGCAAGATAAACGACACCGTTACCAGAACCACATAATTACATTGTTAAAATAAAACACGGCAACGAATTGTAAAATAGAAAAAGTGAAGTACTGCATTACAAATGTAAACTCTAGTGTGGATATTTAAACCTTACTGATTCTGACTTTCTCGCATTTCAAAAATGGAGGTGGAGAATTTTTTTATTTTTAATTAGGGCAAAAATTAACACTTTACAATTCTTGCAATAGAAAATATTATGTACAACACAAAATATATATGTTTTGTTAACTGCCTTTTTACATTCTGCTTATTTTCATAGTAAATATGACCACATTTGACCAGTGTCTCCTATTCAAAAAAGCAGACTTTGGTGCACCCAAATCTGCTTTTCAGTAAAGTATTGAACTTGGCTAAATACAGCAAGAAAGGAACAGTTATAACAAATTTTGTTCTTTCTTACTGCTGAAAATAATTTATTTTTTTAAATCAAGCTCAAGATTATTTGAAAACTGGAAGCCTTAATAAAGCAGAAATAAAAAATAAAAAAAAAACTTTGAAAGAAATTAATTATTCTTTTTTGTTATAGCACAACTCAGTGAAACATTTGGACTTTAAGACCACTGTCAGGTGTCATCATCAAGGATAAAAACATAAGGAAGCCAAGAGCCGATGTCCAAGATGGTCCTCCAAATATCTAAATAAAACAACCAACATAAACAAATGAAAAAAAAATAATGAAAGACACTTAACCAAAATACACGTGAACAAATTTGAGCTTTGGATCAACAATTTCTCACACATCTCTATAGAAAAAAAAGATCTTTGTTGAATTAAAATATTGCTTGCTTAGCTTATCTTTTAGTAGGTAAGAAAAATTCATATCACTGTGTGCAAAATTATTAGGTAAGTGAGTGTTTTGACCATATCATTATTTGTAGGCGTATTTTATAACTCCAACCTAGATAAACTTGAATTCTTAATGGTTTTAATGGCAGGTGATGCATATCTGTGGAATGACCTTAGGATATCAACACCCTATGTCAGGGTTGTCCAAAGTTGGTCCATGCTTTAGTTCTCTCCCTAGTGGTAGTAAGTGCCTTTTAAGCAAGTCAATGTTCTTCTTAGGCCTTCTGATGAGCCATCGTTGGATCCAGGTGCGTTAAACCAGAGAGAGAAGAGCTAAAACATGCAGGATGCTGGCCATCGAGGATCGGCACCTTGACATAGGGCACCAGCGCTCTTTGTTAAGGTGGGTCTATGTGGCAGACTTTTTTCTTTAGGAAAAATGGTCCAAAAAGAAATTCAACTGACTATGAAAAGTCAAAAATACTCAAAAGTCTCCCAGAGGGATGCTGTAGTCTTGTGGAAATGTTGGGGTGCGATCACAGAACATTTTTTGTGTGTGTTTGTTTTACAGATAATCAACAGGGTCGCAAGAAACGTGCTGAGAAAACAAGATGCAAAGGAATTGCAAAGGACAGAATATAGTAGATATATCTATTCTGGACATGAGGAGAAGTAAGCGTGACACCATCAGGAACCCATTTTCTTCCAGTTCTGTAATATTCCAGAACTGCTGTAGCTCAGAGACATGGCCAAAGTAAAGACGGCTGAAACCAAACCTGAACAAGACACATCGGCTGTAGTGTCTAAACACGGTGATGCTGCCTTCACCATGTATCGCTCTAGGGACATTTGCATCATGACATTGTGCACTGTTAAGTTTTCCACCCATCAAAGCTTTTTACATGTAGACCAAACTGACAAGAACATAGTTTTTCACACATTTCCTGTGTCCTCTGCATCAGCGGCTCTCAGTCGTAGTCTTCAGGACTCAATGTTGAGATTTAGGTGTTTCCTTGCTTCCAAATAAATTGGTGCAGGGTTTGAACTGGATATGATGGAGTAGAGAAACATCTAGAACATAAAGAACAGAGGGCCAAAATACTGTGGTTTGGAGAAACATTGCCCTTGATGACTTGAATAACACATTCTGAAGACAGAATGTGCTATTGCTTTTTACCAGCAGTGGTTTTCTTCTGGACAATGTCCCACCAAGATCCGGTTTGCAGAGTGCATGACCAATAGTTCACCTGTTGACTGATCCTCCCACCTGAGGTGTGAATCTCTGCAGTTCTTTTCTGATTGATACCCTTCTGTCTCTTGCTGACCTGTCAGGCAAAGTTCACGGCCATGTCTTGTCACTCTTTATGTTTTCAAATCATGAATTAAACATTGCTTTGTAAGATGATTAAAATTTTAAGCTTCCTCCCTCACCTGTTTGCTGCAGGTCAGCGTTTTCAATCAATTAGTGCTGTTCATTAGTGGGAACACTGCAGGAGGCCGAAAAAAAAAGAAGTTTGACTCTCAACCCGATCAAAAACCTAACTTCATTGGCAGAAAAAACCCGCAAGGCCGACTTGCACATGCAGCGGTCTTTTATTAACATTACTTTATATATATGTATACATATATATATATATATACACGACTTTCTTGATTAAGGAATTCTTTTCATCTTCTTAATCTTGCTCACCAAGCAGCAGATTAGACGTGATAAAGGTGATGGTTTCTTCATGCTCACATCGGGGAACCGGACAAGTGCAGCCATTATCGACTACATTGACAAGGATGGCACAGCGTCCCTGCACGGTTTGAAAGAAATGAATGTGAAATACTGACATGGTCTTAGTCCATTGTGAAAGGAAATCTTTTTTTTTTTTTTTTTGTTCATAAAATATTCATTCAAACCCAAAGCTTTTCTAAACCGAGAGCCAATAAAGCAATCAATAGCGCTGAGGATCTGTGGAGACTAAAATAAGAAGAAAGCCACAGCAAGGACAGAGAATCTGTAGACAGACTTGAAAGAAGAAAAGAGGTAATGTTGGACTGGATATAATAATATGGTAATGATGAATAGTTGTAGGTCAGATGTTTTGTGTCATTTATTCATCTCCTTCTTCACATAAAACATATTGGCACTGGAACAGTTCGCACAAGAAAGCTGGACCTTAGAAGATTTTTTTTCCCCCCTGCATGTTTAACTGTATCGTCTTTCACGAGCTTCTTCATGAAATCAAAACAATAAAAGAAAAAACAACAATATTTGAAATAGGCAAGGAGAAGGTTTTGATGTTCAAAGATTTCTTTTGACACCAACTTGATATTACACGTGAATCGGTTAATTTCTCTTTCGGAGGAGTACAGATAGATGTCGAAATCGGTCACAATAAGACGACTGGCAGCACACCTCAAGTGACTTTGGGTCTTTGTGTGAATGTTTGGATAGTAAGGGATGGTGAATGGAAGAGCCATTTGAAACGAATGAAAGCACCCTTTCTTTTCCCCCTCCAACTATTTGTGTTTAAAGAGAAACTTCTGAAACATCTTTGAGGATGTTAATTAAAAAAAAAAGGATTGAAAATATGAAACTTTGGCTTTCAGCCACAAATTGCCACATCTAACGTGTTTCAGGAGCACAAAAGTAGTTCCAATTTTCTGAAAGTGCTATGAGAAAGTGTTTATCATGCCATGCAATCACACCTGAAACCAGACATTGACCTGCACTGTGTAACACCATCAACATTTTCTTTTAATGTCCGACTATAAATCAGAATAAACTTTCTGATGTTTTAGGTCAGTTACAGAAATTATTCAAGTTATCCAATGCCAGAATACTGAGAGAAAGATTTTTCAAAGGATTATGTTATATACTATTCAATTCAGAAATATAGTTGTCTTTCCACAAACTTTCCACAGTAGTTTGGTGGAATTTTGGCCCATTCCTGACAGAATTGAGTCAGATTTGTAGATTTGAAACATTACGTTTGTGAACTTTTATTGTATATTTTAAAAGTCATTGTGGTATTTCATTGTCGTAACACTTCTTTCAGATTTACCAGACACATTATTCGACTGGCTTGTATCAGTACAGGATCGGTGTCTACGATACCAGCCGGCGTCAGATCATAACGGAAATCGGTGGCGTCGAACATGGCTAGCGTATGGCGGGTTGTTGAACCGGATCATACCAGAATGAGATCAAGCATGGCCGATGAAACAACAGCTTGTCTCTGGGAAACAGGCCATGAGAGCTTGTCTCAGTCACTCAGTCGGCTTCGACTCGGACAGCGTTGACGTTTCCAGACCGCTTCACGGCCGGCGGCCTCCGCTCCTCCGGAACAGGTAGACCGTGAAATCTGTGCAGGTAAAGTCAACGTGCACAACTGGTCGGATCGAGGTCGGAAGAGATGGAACAAATGACTTCACGTGCGTGCGAACCCGCCGCGCCGGCAGTACGCCCACGCGGCCAGGGACAGACGGAGGGAGCGGATTTAAAATGACGGCAGCTCCGCTGGCGGCCTGGTTGTCTCGGAGCAGGTAAGTCAGGTAGAGTAAACACATGCAGCTGGTTTCGCAGAGCAAAGTAGAGGGATGAAGCACACAGATACAAGAAGAAAACAGCTACGAGGAGGATGCATGTTGGCATGTGTGCACATTGCTGTAGGCGGACAGTCAATGAGGGAAGGACACAAGTTGTAATCAGAAAGATGGACCGATACAGAAAGAATCTCAGCCCACCGCTCAAGCTTGTACTGTTAATCTCAGATTATCACCTAGCCTGTCTATCAGTCGGATGAGCAGCAGGTAGGAGGTTTACACTGTGGCACACCAGCTGAGGCCCACTGGTGCCTTCTCCTCCTCCGTCCCTCCGCCACCTTTGTGACACAAGCACATGCTAAACAGGCCGCCATCGCCGCCGCCCACATTCAGCTGCAAATGAGCCGGCCCCCGTTTGATGTCATGAATAATGAGGGTGAATTTTCATTTCCAAAAAGAAAAACACTACAATTTCTATTTTGCAGCTGACACACCAAGCAGCCGGCACTCTGGAGTTCTAGGTTTAATGTATAAACTTCAAACCTAAAGGTGTAACATGTCAGAGAAAACAGACAAACAAACAAACAAACAAACAAACAAACAAACAAACAATTATTATTTAACAAATACATGCGGATTCTGTCTGACAGACTAGCTTTTATTTTATTTTATTTTATTTTATTTTTTTTCCAAGGCAGGTACATCCAAGTTTTGAGGTATTGAGAGCATCCGCTGTGACACATCATGTAATCATGAGGATGTCATGATGGAAGTCTGACAAAGTGGATGTGAAGGAGGAGTTCCCCTTTCGGCAATCTTCCCCAGACAGAGTGTGCACTTGCAAATAAAATCACTTTGTGAGAAAGGCAAAGAAAAGCAGAGCAGTAGAGCACAGGGTCGTCTTCATACTTCCTGACCTTATTGCACATTTTGTCACGTCATGACGAATTGCAAAACATGAAGGATTAATGTGATATATGCACAGGAAATAATGCATTGTTCTACTTACAAATAAGACGATTTTAGGTCACTTGCACCAGATTCTGAAACAATAAACTTGTAAATGCATCCATCCTATTTCATTGTCGGTCCACCACATAAAATCCCCTTAAAACGCTTTGAAGGTTGTGGTTGTAATATGTAAAGATGTCAAAGATTTAGCATTGTGTCAATGTAAACAGTGAATAAGTCACTTACACCTATTAAAGAGTTCATTTTACTGGAGTGAAGTTGTCATTAATGTGATTAATCTCTTTTATGTGCACCAGCGGAACAGACACCCTGTAAAATAGTTTCCACCCAGAAATTTCCACAAAGAAAGACGTAAATGGAAAATAAAATGCATAAACAAAAATGATGGCAGTAAAATAATGCTTTTCACAAATTACATGTTTCATGTTTTTTTAACAACCCATTTAACTATTGACTGCAGTGGAAGAAAAAATGTCTTGGGAGGTTGTGTTGTATCAAAGAAGAGTTATGTCTGTAATGATAAATGGCACTGGCTGCATTTACATTATAAATGTGCGCAAAACTTTGTTGATATTCCACAAAAGTCGAAGAAAAACACTATTTTGTAATTGTTGTTCTTCCATTACATAATAAGAAACAATTAAAAATCACACGTTAAGTTTGTTCATGCGATAAGCCCTTAAAAACTTATTGCATCGTCCTAAAACTACTTCCTGTTGTCTTCTTCGTCTTTTCTGGCAGTAGTAAAAAAAAAGTGTTTCCATTGCAGTTTTGCGAAATAGACTAATTCTAAAATGTATATTGTCTGAATTGCACGACTTAAGTCCACATTGTCATGTAAATGTAATGAAGTTTTGTGAACTGCTGAACACACTGTGACCGAACTGCTGAAATGTTCTAATTTCCTCATAAATTTCTCTTCCTCACCTCTTTACATTATGAGGAAAGGTCACGGCAAAGTCAAAAGGCCATGAGAATGCTCTGTTATTTTATTGCTGTAAATGTAAGTAAAAATGGCAAGTCCTGACCATGACAGTCAGCTTTATCCATTTACAATTCGCTGAAAATTAAAGCAAGAAGCATCAAACTGGATCAATCTGAACAATGAGCCACTGGAATGTAAGGTCTGCTGATTGCAGAAAAGTAAAGTAAATGTTATCTGTGACAAACCTTTAGCAAGTGCAATGAATTAGCTAAGAGACTTCATCACAAACAGTGCAAAGGTCACTAAATGACACAAAATAAACCAGGGACAATATCTAATTCTTATTTTCCAAGAAGAAAAAAAAAACAATTCAAACCATCTTTGTTATGGTAATTTAAGATAATGATTTGCCTCCCTATTTTTCCGATTTTATTCATCGGATTGATAAAATAGACATGACAGAATGTAATTTCTTTTTACTATGACTATTTCTCCTAATTTGACTGTGAAAAATGAGGGAAAAAAGAAAAATACTACAGTTGATAAACAAGTGAGAAAGAAATGTAACTGGTCAAGCACTCATCAAATAAATGGTGGGTAAATGGTTTAATTTAACTGAAGCCTACAGGCTAACACAAGTCAGTATTGATCATCTGTTTATGGCACTCTATAACAGAGGGAGAAATTGTAACTTTGGGTTATAAATCACATATTCGCCTGAAAAAGAACTACTTTACTGTGTAGAATCTAAGAAGTGCTTACAGAGAAGATTATTATTAATTTTTTTAAAAAGCATATTCGATTATAAGCTTTAAACATGTTGAATGATGACCATTGATTTTCCAATTACCTTCAGTCTACTAAACAACCCAGCAGCTGCTAATGCACTGGTCATTACAATTCAGCACGACAGGCATGGTGTTTGAAGGCAAACCTTCCCCCCCGTTGTAAAGTGTTTAATATTTTTATTTTGTGTTATATTGGTCATAAGTTGTCTGACAAACCAGTTTTTTTGGTTACATTTTCTGTTACTGTTCTGTGCTGAAAAACTAAAACCATGTGGATTGTAAGAGTAGGTGAGAAATATCCTAAAATGTATCCTGCAACTATGACAACAGCCAGTTACGACTTGTAAGGCAGGCTTTCATCATGGCCTCTCCTCGCATCAACAACAGTACGCTGTGGTTTACTTTACGAGACACACATAAGAGTGCAATTTGTTACATGTAGCGTCAGCGACTCTAAACTGAACAAATTAAAAGTGATGTGTGCTTATGGAAAGTAAAGCTTAAAGCGATGTGTGGAAGAGGTATTGCGAGTGACGTCTACTTGGACGTCGCCATGGCAAAATTCCATCTTCTCTGACTGTCAACTGGAACACTGTTTCCTCGGGCGTGACGTCAAAATACCCGGCTCCAATTTCCGATCTAAGTGGAAAGCAGCATAAGTTCAGTGTCTTGGCGTTAAATATTCACACTCCCTCAGCCTGCTAGTTTCTCTCTTCCTCAGCTGTTCCCAATCTCCCGATTTCCTCACTTGCATCGGTCCTCATTTTCTGACGCTTCTTTTGTGTTTCAGCTCACCAGTTTTCATTTTCCTTCCACTTCTCATCTGACCCAGGTTCCCTGTCACATTCCTTTCCCTTCCTCTGCAAGTTTATGCTGTCATCGTGATCATTCCAAACTACTGTCTGCATTTTGGTCCAGCTTATGAACCAAAACAGCTTATGTTTTGAACATAAACTGGACCAAATGACAAAAATCCCTATGACAAAAATCTGCTGGTACTTCCTCCCCCCCCACCCCTAAACACTAACAAAAAAAAAAGTCCAGATACTTCTACCAAGAAATACTAAGTGGATTTTGAGATGATGTTATCAAAGCAAGTCAGGTTCTTTGGATGCATTTTGTTTATGTGTTTTGAAGGATTTTTTAAAGATTCATTATGTTTCAGTTCTAAAACTAATTCAAGCCAGCAAAACATGTCATTGGTTAAATGATTTGACATTAGAGTTTTGCACAAGAAAGTAGTCCAGATCTTACCTTCTTTCAACACTTCCTGTGTAAATCAGCACTGACTTTTTTTTTCAAGCTATTATTATGTCTTATGTAACATTTCATATGTATGAATGCAAACGTTTGGCTGAACTGCCTACTTTTTGACTGAACAAAAAAATATTTTTTCCCCTCTAGTCTGACTTTTACATCCTTCAGAGACAACCATTACCAGCCGTCACAAAGGAGCGCTATTTAAACCCTTGCTCCCGTTGAAAGCAGCGGCGCTCCAAGAAAAAGACGGAGGAAAAAAAGGAAACAAAAGCCGATATGGACCCCAGGATGACATGAAGAGGAGAATTAGGTTGGTAAAGACAGAAAGAGAGTGAGAAACAGAAAGAAGGAGAACGGTACACAGAGGGATGGAGATGAGGAGGCTCCATTGGGGTGCAGTGGGCTGTGAGACGGGTCCATTCACCCCCCATCTAAACACAGTGTCCCACCGCGCATCATCGCTCTCACCCGGGCAGCCAACGCTGTGACCACAGACACAAAGTTAACCAGTCAACTCCATTACAGTGCAGGGGGCGTGTACAGACCTGCCACACCAAAGGGATCACGCCGGCCGGCCAAGAATATTAATTGCTTTTAAATGAAGTGGAAGTCTCTTTATTGGGTGTCTGGTGTTGGTTTGTTATCTGCGGGGTTGAAAAAGGCCCGACCGCTCTTTGGTCTCGCCGCCTTTGAAAGAGAAAGTGACTCTGGATGAGGTCATTGATCAGTGGGGGCTATATACTCCCAGTGGGTTTTTGTGCGTCCTGCCCCTTTAACTACCCCTATTATCCTCTGCCCATTGATGCCTCAGTGCGCTGCAGGTTAATATACATATTTGTTAATGATGTTTTCTCTCGTGCGTGGATGCAGTCCCGTAAGGATCTTTGTTTTGCAGAGTCAACATTAAAGACACAGAATTCAGTTGTACAGTTTTCTAAATTACTGATTTTTAAAATGTAATTTTACTAGACAGAGCTCCAGGTATAATATGTATTAAGATGTAAAACTATCTTTCAAAATCTTTACTTCTGTAGTTACAGTCTGAATACTGCTGTGTTAAAAAAGACAGTTTGGATTATTTTCATAAACTGTGTAGTTTTGAAACAGCACAGCCCAAAAATGGGTTGAAGTAACTATTGATTAATATTAGAAATACCACAGTGAGAAAACAATGACCCATCATGTCGATTAGTACGCAAGTTATATTTGGACAAAATGCAGGATGTCTTAAGATTAAATTTGCATTCCGACATAATTAAGTAAAAAACATGAACACAATAACTTATGCTCCAAAAAGATTTAACTAAAAATGATATTTGCATTACATTATTCATAAAAACAGTGCAAAATATTGCCTGTTAGTTGTGACCAGCTCTTTGGTCATAACGTGAACGTGGGTCATACTGTAGCTAGCACACGTTCGTTAGCTTGTTAGCAGGAGAAATGTTAGCTTAAACAAACAAAATTCTTCTTTGGTCTGAACTTGTCATTAACACAACCTGCGCAACTTTTGCCCTAGAAGCATAAACCCATCATTCAATTAAATAAAAAAAAAAAATTGTATGCGTATGTTTGTGTGTACTCATTTATGTAATGGGAAGAAACATTTGTTACAAGTTACTAAATGAAACAGTTTGATTCAAGTTGTTTCTGCAGCAAAATGCCTGTAATAGTTCATATAGTTGGAAGAAAAAGCTTTATTCAGCAGTAGTTCACAAGCTAATCTCTATTTTCACAAAGCAAACTTTAAGAAAAGCTACATTCATACAAGACTCAGCAAACAACAGAGCTGCAGCAATAATACAGGACTCCATAAATCATATTATTTAGTTCCTGGCTTTTCCTCTGAGTTCTTCTGTGATCGGGAAAGCTATAAAACTATCATGCTTGTTTCCACAGGACAGCACAAGTTAAAATATTTATATCTGTATTTGGATAAAACAGTACAAGTCTTACCAAAGCTTTTTTGCCACATCTATGAGATAAAACAATATTAAAGCAGGAGATACATTTGCTTTAACAATTGCTGTCAGTGTGGAAAGGTGTAAAAGAACATGATGGAAACACACAAGTTCACGAAGCTACTGTGAAAAATCTGTCAGATTCTTCCAAGGAGTTGAAAATCCCTGCAAATTCACTCCGATTTCAGATTGGGGTGAATAAGTTCCTCTATTAAAGTATTCTAGGGTCAGATGTTGGCCTGTTTCTCTTACACCTGAAGTTTAACCAATATTGGCAACAGCAATGGTTCCAAACACAGCAGGATATGTGTAATGGAACGGTACAAATAGGAAACAAAGGTTGCAATGGCCCAGTCAAAGTCTAGAGACAAACATTTAATGAACTAAAGCAGTGTTGAAAATCAAGTCAACCACAGTTACTCCACCATGATGGAAACTAAAAAAGTCATTCAGAAATAAATACAAAAGGATTGAAAATACACAAATTATTCAATCATGGAGAGTATTTATCGTGATTTTGCACATTTATTAGTAATAACAGGCTCATTTTTAGTATCTCCTCATCTGCGAAACACAGGAAGCAAAAAAATAGTGTGCTTTTATCATTTGTTTGTTTTCTTAAGTGTGACTATGCAGTTGTGCAATGTCTCCCTATAGCTCTAGTGACCACCATGCCAAGTGCACACTTTTTACTTTACGCCAGTCACTGACTCGCTGTTGTTGACTGCATTACCACCGGCCAGCCCTGCCAGGACTGCACAATGGCTGCTGTAGCTCAGATCATGTACGGTACAGTGTATCCACCACGGTGGTCCCCGCTGAGCTGTGTGTCTGAGGCCTATAGCAGGCTGACGAGGAACAGAGGGGGGTGGGAGGGTAAAGGAGAGCGGATAGAGAACATTATCTATAATTCCCCCGCGCTGTCTCTCGCTTTCTCAAAAGGGGCCCAGGCACCAAACAAAGCCTTGCTGCTAGACAGCTCTGAAGATGAAGACGACACTGAGGTTTCACATCCGCATGAATACGGCTAGATATTAATCCAGCTAAGAGAAGAAAAAACATGCTACAGGTTGCTTTCTAAGCTTTCTTTGTGGGAGTATTTCTTTGTGCTGCTGCCTGGCTCTTGAATAGAACCCCCCCTCCACCCCCAAAGCCCCACCACCACCACCTCCTTTGCTTCTCACTATGTCCATTGAAAAAAAAAAAAGGCTTCCAAATAAAAGCTATTAGAATATTTGTGTAGATGAGTAATAAGTTATTAGTTGCAATTACTGGTCATCTATTAGCCTGGTATAATAGACTGATTAGGCAGTGGGCCTTTTAACTTCTGAAGAAGTAATTTGGAAGACAGCCTACCTTTGAGAAGCCAAAGAAAGGCTTCCTTTGTTCGGCCCGTATCAGGCTATTGTACTAACAGACATGTTATAATGGGATTACTAGCGACTACCATGGATGGATAAAATCAATGGCGAATGCGTCATTTTGTATAATTCACAGGTACTGGAGATGAGAAGAGATCTGTGCTAGTGAGAGGGCACTTCAAACAAGATGAATAGGGAGTGGTATATGCATCTCACCACCTATATTTAATGTAATTGACCGCATATGGGAGACGGTGGTGGGATGTTTCACTGCCTCGGCCTTATCCCGCGGACGCCCTCGATGTGTTTTTTTGACTTGGGAGCGATTAGAGCAGCCTCGTGTTGCGAGGTTGCTTTTTTGGGGGGGCGGGGGGGCCATGACGTGTTTAACCTTGGAGAAATGGGAAGCGTGAACTCCTCCGTACAGGTAGCGGTGCTGGTCCTTTGTCAGAGATGATGGCGAAAAGTTCCATTTAAATTCAGACTGAGCTTTTCAAGGACACCCGATTGTTGGCAAACATGCCCCCTTAGCTGGAAAAAATTTTTATTCTGAAGAACAACAAAAGCACTTGTGGTCATGGGGCAAATGTTCTGTCTTTCTTTCTTTCTTTCTTTCTTTCTTTCTTTCTTTCTTTCTTTCTTTCTTTCTTTCTTTCTTTCTTTCTTTCTTTCTTTCTTTCTTTTTTTTTACCTAGTTATCCTGTGCCTTCTTTGTTATCCTCAGTCCAAAGAGATGCTGGTAAAATTCAAAGCTCCATCTTAACCAGCTTGTTCAAATTTTATAAAGTAATATAAAATTTCCGAAACTTACAGAGCTGTGAAGAAGTACAGATTTCAATTTTTTTTTGACACAAATATTTCACATCATTCTGGTTAGATTACTATTTAATTTAAGGAGAAACAAACTATCCAAACCAACTTGACCCAGGGTGAAAAAGTAACCCAACCCATACACTTAAATAGAACCTGCCTGACAACATGAAGTAGGATTAAAGTTCCCACAAAGCAATGCATCATGGCCCAATGTAAAGAAAAACCAGAACTAATCAAAAATGATTGACATTCATCAGACTTGGAAGGTTTATCAATCATTTCCACGGCTTTGAGTCTTCAGCAAATCTCACTGAGGGCCATTATTCACAAATGGAAATGGTACAAAATTGCTCCAATACCATTTCAGTTCAATCTTTCATTTCGACATCCACACACGTTCTTTAGGCCTCGAAGTTGCGACATAAAGAAGCCGTCCGACCGATATCACAGCCCTGATCCACCTCAGCAGGTAGTCATGAATCCTTCGGCGGTGTGAACGGAAAGGCGTGACATGGGACTGTGGAAGGAGTGTGATGTAGTGATAAAATTCAAAGCGAAGACGGCTTGGTTGAAGAACCAGCAGCAGTCAGAAGCATGTAGTGAGAGCAGACACACCGCATGATCCTAAAGACTACACATGATCTGAGAAATACTCTGTTTCTCTGTGGAATTTGATATGAATGCTAACTCACAGCAACTTCTGTTTACTTTACTTGTAGAATCCAGAACAACATCTAAAGAAGCCCACTATTGCCCCTGTCCAGGTCTATTTTCATGAGGTTTGAACAACAGAGAGACTGAATAAAAATGCTGTCCATCGTAGAGTTTCAAAAGAAAAAACACAGGTTGAGGTTAAACAAACAAAAAAAAAAGTTTCATGTTTGACAACCTTTAGTCTGATAATTCCCAAGACCGGTGAAAATATTCTTTGCACTGGTTCGACAAAAGTGGATTACAACTAAAAGCTAAAAGCATTTCAGAAAAAGAATATATTTAGTACAATTAAACATGGCGGTCGCTTAATCGTCAAAAACTATCAGTAGAATAATCGATTACTAATGTAATTATTATTTGCACCGCTGCTTAGGTAAAGTCTGGCTGAAATTGGTGACCAAAAAAAGAACAAAAACAGAATAAACCTGTACAGGACCTTGTCACTTGTAGAGTGACCAAAACACGAAGTTTTGCTCCACGTCTCCTCATTCAGCAGCGGCCGCAGATGGAGCGACGCGTTGACACAGGGTCAAATAACCCAGAACAATATCATGCTCCTTCCACTTGCAAATGACAACAGGAGCGCATTGCCGTCTTCCTGAACCACTTGTCTGCTCTCTTTGTAGCGACACGTCTTCCCTGCTTGTTGTTTATTCTAATGCGGTCCGCGAGGAGCAGCTGGTGGTGACACGGGGTTGATTATGCCGTTCTTACAGTGACATATTCAAAGGCAACAGGGGAAGGCGCCATTGTTGCCCGCGATCTGCGGATGGCAGTCCTGCCTGTTGAACCAGCTCCACTGTGGTGATCTTATGGTCAGAGGGAAACGCGCTGTGCTAGAAGGGATACGTTCAGGCCAGGCTGGCTTTGAAACGGAAAGTCTTCCATAATGGTAAACTCCTGGATGAAAAAAGAAAACTGTGTAGAATAGTCCTGCCACAACAAAATGTAAGACATGTGATTAATGTATTTAAGACTAACTTATTTTTCTATGAATTTAAGGCTTTAATTACAGATACATTAACATAAGATTGTTTTAAGGATGTGTGGACATCGTGGTTTCATGCAGGAAGATTATTGGTGGTGCACCGCCTCCAACCTCAACGTGTCATGTTACTGATACTTAGTTTCTGAGTGAATAACCACCCACTGTAGCTTACCAGCTCGTAAAATAAAACATTTGCATTTTTATCAAAAAACATGAGGTTTCTTTTTGTAATTTCTGTGTTTCCATTAAGCACATTTATTTCTGTAATTCCAATTTGCGCAATTATGTATATGGTCAATAGAAACACAGCTAGTGATGAGTCTTGAATTTTACTTTGGAAGTCAAATTTAGTTAAAATTGACAACTAAGCATTTAAATTTAAAACTTTGATAAAGAAATAAAGATATTAGTTTTAACTGGATGAAACTGTTGATGTGTAAAGATTGTTTGAGATCTAGTGACTTGTTTAAATTGATCATCAAAGTCAACATTTGTATAGTTTAAAAATAAATATAAAGGGTCACAAGAGGTTGGATTTTGTGGCTATTAATCTTCAAAAAAATTTAATCCACTGCCTTTAAATCCCTTAATGATCATAATTACTGATTAATTCCTTATCTCCATGCCTTGGTTTTGCTCTACATTATGAGAAAATTGCATATGGAAAAGGGTTTTTGTTTCACCTAATGCCTCATCTACTCCAAGCGCTCGCATGCCCTCCTATGCGCAGTGCATAAGCACTCGTATATGTCCTGAAGCACTTGCTGCGCTCTGTTCAAAAGCAAAGGATAAAACCATAAACACAAGCAAATAAGAATAGGAGAGCCAGTCACTCAGTCAGTCCAGCCTCTTCATCACTAGGCCCAGTTTGGATCATTTGGTCCGTAATTGGTGCCCACAAGTGAGCCACTCCACATGAATGGAAGTGCAGTAAAGCGACAGTGGCCATGTTCAGTGTCTGCTCCCAGGTAATAGCACTCGTTCCCCCCCTCCTCTCTTCTCCAGCCCAGTTTCCCTCTCCCAGGCTGCTTCTTCTGTTGAATGAGGGGATAAAAGTAGGAAGGACGATGCAGAGGAGGGCTGGGAGAGGAGGGGTGGAGGGGCAGCAATATAGGCAATCCATAATTACCTGTAATGAGACTTTTGTCTTGAAGCATTACGGGGATGTTCTTGAAGTCACTGCGGAGGTGGTTTTCAGATGGAAGGAGAGCTGCACGCACCTCAAGTCCTCTCGTGGCCCATCTCATCCATATGTGCAGTAATAAGTAATTACTGAAGTCTTATTGAAGTCCACGCGGAGCATCCTCCGTCCCTTTCTCCCGAGGCAGATGAATACCCGCCACTCACCTATTACACAAAGTGACACTCCTGAAGATCCGACGTGTCATCTCAATCTTCCTCTTGAGTCCTCCTCATTCCTGCCTCCATCCCCGCCTCGGTTTGAGAAAACAGCTGGCGTCCTTTGATGTCTGACCAGCGCCCGCGCTGGGTCACCGTCACTGCTGCAGCCGACAGGGTAGCTATTCATGCCAGTCTTGGGGCATTGAAATCATTTTCTATATAGCACCATGTTGCAAATAGCTACCCCGGGCATCCTGGGCTGCTGCCTAACACCTTAGCGGCTGATAGCTCTCACACTGGGAGCAAAATTATAGAACTGCTCTGCTGGCTGTTTGGTCCTATTGGACGCCGTCTCCTAAGTCCACTTTGAAAATCTGCCCCATTGTGTCAGTTGACAGAAACCATCTTATGAACTAATTAATCTTTGTTGAGTGCTAAGTAGGTCTTATTTTGTAGCTGTTGGAGCGCAGCCACCTAAAACTTTGCTCTGAATTACAACAGTGCAAAACGTATTCAAAGATAAATCATATGCTGCCTTGTTCTGCACTGATGAAAATGAGGCCTTGAGTGCTTCAAATGATGCTTTAGGTTCTGTTTTGGCCTTCTGGATGAGTCGTCATTGGAAGCTAGTTTGGCAGCTAGCATTGCACATGCTAAATGTAATGATCTAGTTTCTCCTCTGTTCTTGGAGTTCTACTCAAATAACATCAACTAATAAATGACTGTTGAAGGTAAAAAGAGAGAATATTTCAAAGTATTTTGTAGTGAAGTTCAGCTAAATAGTTTCAAATTAAACACCTGTTTGCATCTTCATTTCATATATATTAAAGTTAGCCGCTCTGTAAGGCAATGCAAACAGCTACTCTGAAAGGGACCAAAACCCAAATGGGTTTTTAAAAAATCTTCCTGCATGAAACACATACTGACAATTTGCTGTTTTTAGAGTTTCACTTTCACATCAAACTTTATGTTACTGTTGAATAGAAAAGTCACAGAGCACACATTTATATTTAGTCTCAAGGTAGACTTTCCAACACTCAGAGGATTCTATTAATTTGTTGAAGATACACAGCTCACTGAGCTAAATGGGAGCGACAAATAGGATAGATATGACGTGAGGCTGATCAGCTACATTACAGTAAAATGACAGGAGGTGATTACAGTAAAATCATTACATTCCTTCTGAAGAAAATTGAGCAATAGAAAGGTCCTCACCTTCGAAAACAGTTAAATTCAGTTTTTATTGTGGTCGTTTTCAGGCTTGCAGCTGGAAAGGCCCCGTTAACAGAGTAAGAAGGTCGACTCATGAAGTCCTGCTGCTGGCCTTGACATTCTCTGAGATTGAGAAGGCTGCATGGCTTTGGAAAGACTTTGAGACTTGTATCCCTTTGACTTAAACTGCCCAGTAAGAAACATCTAAAGGCGGTGACACCATAAAAGCGTGTTTTAAGAAACAAGGACAGGCTATTGAAAAAATGTGGCCGTGCAGAAGGAAAGATAAATTTTGTTGCTGAGAGAAAAAGAGTGTCTAGATGCAGCAATTTACTTTTCCGGCCCGTCGTGCTGCAGTGGTTTTACCACGCTGTGGTAGAGTGTCTCTTTCATGCTATGTTATTTACAGGAAATTCCAACATCATATTTTGAACTTGGTGTTTGTAATGTGATGAAATGTGAACAAGTTCTCGATGTATAAAAACACAGGAAAGTGTGTTTTAAGAAACAAGGACAGTCAAATAGGAGACACTACGAGTGACAAATGGTCGTGTCTGAACCCTCAGCTATTGAGAAATGATTACTTCCTGAAGACGTGGACTCAAAGTTTGCCAATCACTAACGTTTGCTGCTCCAGTTCAATGCTGAAACTACAGGCAGACTACAATCCCAAAGCAGCGCAGAAAATCGACGTCAACCTCTCCTGCTGTTCACTGATTGGTCCGGTTGAAAGTCTACATCGGTTACACTGTGAACTGGTGGCATCCATCATTTTATGCTTAATCTGGGATCGGGTCACTGAGGCAGCAGCCAAAGGAGAGAGGCCAAGTCTTCCCTCTACCCAAACACTTGGGTCAATGTCCTACAAGGAAATCCCAAGACGTTCCCAAGCCAGTTGAGAAACATAATCCCTCCACCATGTCCTGAGTCGTCCCCTTGAGTCTGTCCCCAGTTGGACATGCCCAGACCACCTCAAATTGGCTCCTCTTGATGTGGAGGGACAGTGTCTCTACTCTGAGTCCCTCCTGGTTGACTGAGATAGACCCTATTTCCAAAGGAGACCCTGGACACCCTGCAGAGGAAACTCATTTGGGCCTTTTGAATCTATTTCTTTTGGTCCACATTCAGAGCTTGTGACCAAGAGTCTTTTGGCTCAGTTCTCATTCGGATCATGGTTCTCTTGGACTGGTGCATTGCTCACATCACTTCCGATACCACACCAACCCACCTATCGATCTCCATCTCCAATTTTTTCTAATTCGTGAACACATACCAGAAATAAACCGGTGGGTGTTGCTTCAGTAAAAGTATAAAAACATGTCAAAAATGTCCAATCCTTGACTGCCAATGTCCTGCAAATATTAGATATGCCGTTGGTCTACATGCAAATGAAATAGCTCAAATACTTCCTCAGCCTGCCATCAAGTTCTACAGAGAATGACCTAATTATTAATTCAACTTGAAGTCTAAAAGTTGTAGACACTCAGGACCAGAGATTGAGACACCTGGTCTAGACGGTTGCCTTTGTTCGAGTAGAAGAGCTGTACCAGCACTGGCTGAAATAAGCCGCAGCAACGGCGACGCCCACAGGGAGATGTTTTCAAGTATCTTTCAATTCTTACTCCATTAGAATGAAAACGTAACCTGCTGCAAGCTGCTCCGTCGGAGTTGTGGTGAACGCACTGAAAACAGCTGCGACCTTGCTGCTGTTGGAGGATGACTGGGGTGAAAGGGAAACAAAAACACACACTGTGATGCAACGAAGAGATAAAAAAAAAAAAAAAACATAAAGCTGTTGCTTTCCTCATTGTGTTGCCGTGAAAACTAATTCAGCGATGTTATGCAGCTCCTGTAAAGATAATTTTCCTTCCCTCTAACGTCGACCCTCATCAATGCATTGCCCCCATCAGGCTATTAATTTGTTTTCAAGGCTTTAGGTTGACACAAGCCACCAACATGCTCATTAAAACAGGCAAAGGGAAATTCTTACACCATTCGAAGCATCTCGAAATGTGCTTGAAGGGTGGCATAATTTGAAGTGCGTGGGGAAAACAAAACAAAACACACACACTTGATATGTATATATGAACTTGAAAATCGAGCTGAAGCTCTTCAGCCCGATTGTTCAAAAGACAGAAATAGATCTCTGATCTAAGTGCTGCTGTGGCTGGGAAATAAATATATGTATTTAAAAAATTAGAGGTATTTATGAACTAACAGAAACACACTGACAAGGGAGACGCTGAATGCTTGATTCTGAGCCTGTTTTCTACCAGACATTTGGCTTTCAAAGCAATAAATGACCCTCTGGTGACCACACGTGCTCAGACTCACACACCGATGTCCGCACTTGTGTGCCCGTGCAAAACAAAACAGCTGTGCGGGTGGGCCTCGTCTTTGGGCCTGCTTGTTTCTCTTTTGATGGAGGGAAGTCGCGTTGCGCTGCTGCTCTCAAAAGTGCATTCTAGGGCGAGGGAGCGTGCCATGTGGATCGGTTTTCAGGGTCCACTTGGCGCTGGGACTAATTTGCATTCCATTGTTTACGGATAAAAGACACCTATTCGGAGGACAGAGTTTACCAGCTGCCGTCCAGGACTAGTCCTTATTAGAGCCCTGCTGTTCCTCTGAGAACGCCAGCACATGTTCAACATGCGCTGCCGCTCACACACGGCCACGAGGCCCACGCATGCACAGACGCGCTCAAGTACGCACGCGTGGACCCCCGAAGCTCTGGCAGCGATCCATTCGTACACGAATGGAAACACAAAAAAAACACAGACGAACAAAAACACACACAAACTTTACCAAATATAAAGAAACACTAGCGGAGGATCGAAGCGGTAATTATCTACCCCAGAGGCAGAGGTATCAAGAAGAGGAAGGGCAAAAGGTCAAACTCACACAAGTTGAACTCAGACCCCAGATAAGCCACTTCAGTTATTTGTTTGGATAGTTTTTTTCCCTCCCATTTTTGAAAACATTAAAAAATGTTGTGACCCACAATATCCACTAAACGTTGGCAACAATGTAGCCTGGTAAAAACCAGTCTCTTGTTCAACACTTATAGAAAGGTCTGGACCTTTGGCTATTGAGAAATAATTGCTTCCTGGAGGAGTGGACTCCCAACTGCTAACATTTGCTCGTGGCGTATATAACGTGCCAGTTTGACGCTAAGAAAGTTACAGGAAATGATCTGCCCTGAAAACTACCATGTACCGAGACGAACAACATCAGACCAACATGGACTGAATAACTTCCTTCACTGCTTTTGCTGCCATTGCTAAAAAAAAAACAAAAAAAAAAAACTTCCTCTGAACAGTGATTGGCTTGGTAGAAAATCTACTGAAGAGAATCCACTTCAATGGGAGAAAGACTGAGCTGTGAAGAGAAATTTAAGTAATTCAGAATCGCCTGTAGCAATGGTCAGGCTAGCAACAATGACAACACTAGAAGAAAAATTTTGAGGGAGAGCATCCCAAGCCTGGCTAATGCAGTTCATGACAAATCATTTAAACCATTGTAGCTTTGTAACACTCTGCTGTCAATCATTTAACGGCAACAGAATCGGGACGAAATGGGACTACTGTGAAGGTAAGTAACTCATAGGTGGATAAGCTGCAAATTACATTTTTGAAAAGGCTCATGTAATACGTTAAAAGTATGTCAAGTCTCCACCAGATGTATTATTACAGATGTTAACTCAGTTATTATTGATTATTATGATTCTCTCATGTCATAAAAATGGCATGCAGAGCCATCTTTTTCAAAAACAATATAACTAATATCTAGTTTCCACCATCAGATTCGTCCTGGCAAAAAATGTACATTTGTTTATATCAAATATCTCATTTAAAAAGGGCCTATTCCAATAGTGTTTAATGTTCTTCATTAAGTGAAATTGAAATGACTGTCTTTCGGGGATTTTTATTAAATGAGAAGTTGCGGTTACTACATTTTTCACTGTTTAGGGAAACGTCTTTGCGGTCAGTGAACTTGAACTGAACTCCTATCGATGCTCCATACGTGACCGCTATCACGAGCTGCAGACGGAGGCGGCATAGGAGAGTAGACAAAAAGAAGAGGTGTTTAGGGGATATGCAGCTACCACAAATTACCTCACTGAGGACTCTGACCACTTAATTAGTTATTAGCAGCACTTTGTTGCGCCTCCTATCAGAGGCCTATTTGCTATCACTCCAAATGTCATTTAATTGCAGATTGAGGGGGGGATTTGGGATTGAAAAAGAGAAACAAATTGTTCAATTTAGCCTAATTAGCACAGAAAATGAAGAGGGTGTCGGTGTGACCCTGGCTTGAAAAACCTATTAAGAGCAAGAAAAGAACTGTCCGTCCATGCTCACAAAATTACAGACAAAAATTATAATTCACCTTAATAAAATAATTTACATGAAGCTCAAATATACGCCTCTAATGTCTACATTGCTTAGGATTTTTTTCTTTCTAGTTTGTAAAAGAGCTTCTGAGGTTCAGTCTGCTAAATTTGGGTTATTTTTTTTAAAATAAATGTAGGATTACAGTCAGAAATACAGTGAAAGAGTGCTTACCCTCTTCCAGAAATCTTCTGGTTTTACTTTTTCAGTCATTTAAATGTTCCAGATCAAATTAACTTAAATGTCGGACTGAAAAAAGTAAGTAAATATTTTTTAAAAATAGCATTTTATTTATTAAGGGAAAAAAACAATACCTAAACCAATGTTGTCCTGTGTGGAAATATAAGTAAAATAAGGCTCTATATTGAATTTTAAATTAATTATGATTAACCAAAATTTTTTTGGCTCAGTTTCACCAGCCAGGCCCAGACCTGATCCACATCTAGACTGGAAACTCCGTCAGTAGGACTTTACATCTTCCACCTGAATGGAAAAATGTGTTTTCTTTCTTCAAGGCTTCAAGAACAAACACGTCATATTTGATTTTTGCAGCCCAGGTTCAGGAGCTCTCACAGATTTTTCCTGGAACATTAAATCCACTAAGAGCTACAGACAGACCAGGTGGCACCAGGTGGCATTAGAAAGTCTTAAATTTGACTAGCTGAAACATGGGGATGCTCCGGGTTAGCCTAAACTAACCATTTAATAAAAAATAACATGTAAACTTCACACTTTGTTACTGGGGGTCTTTTCTCGTGCAGTGATCTGAGCAAATGGATACCAGTTATTCAAGCTATCACCTTGTTATGAAAAAGGAATCAGACAAAAATATTTAGAAAATTGTGCTCGTGTGTAAAAACCAAGATACAGAACACTACCTTGTGGCAACAGCAACTTCAAAAAACAGAAATAATTGGATTCCCTCAATATTGATTAGCTTAATTAAAAATGATTGTAGACCACCACTGATATGAATGCAAGTGAAAGGTAGTCATTGAACTAAATCCAGCCCTTTACTCACAACCTAAAGGTCGTATGAAACAGCTGTTTGCTGTGCTATGTTTTTTTTTTTTTGTAACCATTACTCCGATTGTGGGATACTCAGAAGTGAAAGTGGGGCTATGTGATGGAGTATGACCGCTGTCACAATACAGACAACAGGAAGGCATGGTGAAAAATGTAATTTCCCCTCCTCTGTGGTGGGGGGGAACAGAAAAGTGGGGCGGGGGGAAGAGAGGAACCCGGCAGAATTATTGCCTGCAACTGCTAGAGCTTGTGATGATTACAATAATGATGTCTCCAAGTCAGGGCAGAGCCAGTGCCGCGGTCACACAGAAGCTGATCAGAAAATACAGAACTGAGAGGGCACAGAAGGCAGTTGCATTCCTCTTATTATTAATACATGCTAATAAGCGATAAAACGGGACCGTCTGGCATTCTGTAAATATGCAGTGAGGAAGACAACTCTGCTGGGAAGGAATTCCTCAACTCTTAGTGAAAGGTTTTGATTGTTTCCATTTGTTTGCAGCAGTTTAGTTTTAAGCGCATGATAAAAATCTAAATCACACAACTTGAGACGCACCTAACTGGGATTTCTTTGAAGTGATGTGTCATTCAGAGGTTATTACGGTATTAGTTTCATATAATTTACTAATGGTAGTGTAACACTGCGTAGTGATATCTAGATCTGTGTCACCATAAAATAAGAGGTCGTTGGTAGAGGAAGAGCAGACACTGAGAGGGAATAGCGTAGCTTTGCAGACTTTTATTCAACCGTCTAACCGAACAGCCTAACGTCTCCGACCCTCATAAAAAGGAGCCCCCAACGAAGAGACTGGAGTAAAAAACCCTCGAAGAAGAAAGAAATATATCCTCTGAAAGGCACAGCGCCCCCACTCATCCATGCAACATCCCCAGCAAATAACCAATCTCACATAAAACCATATTAATTGAAAAGGAAAAATAAATCATCTTACATCCTTCCCCCTCTTTAAATGAAATGTCCTCATTTCAAAATGAAGTTGTTACATAAAAAAAATAATAAATCCACTTTGAGGTTTTATTTTGTTGAAAACACTTTTTCCCCCTCCTAGCATGCTGAAGCTAACAGCTAGCGTCCAAGTTAGACCAAGATTTTAGTAGCAAAAATGTTTGAGGAGTTTCTATAAACCTCTGAGCTGCTTTAACATTGGCTTTAGATGTTAAATCTCATATAAGGGAAAGACTGCACAGTGTTAGAGAGTAACACAGTAAAAAGTCAGCGAAAAATAAAAACAAGGAAAGTTTCTAAAATTATATTTTCCATTTTGCTGGACAGACTGCATGGTGAAGCAGTTGGTAGAACTGTTGCATGAAATGAAGAAAACCCTGAAGTATACCTTTAGTTTAGAGCAGATAGGAGACTAAATTGCTTGTAAAATTTAGCTTTGCTAGCTAGCTAACATTTAGTCAGACGTAATATTCAGAGGAGCTTCCATATGACTTAGCCTGTCTGTATCTTGTCTCTTGTTTTCTCTTTTATTTGTATTTTTTTAAGCAAGCACATAAAGTTACTGAAACACAAACAATATAAATGTGGGGGGAACTTCTTCTGTACTGGCAAGCCTGATGAGACCTTTTTGTCAATTCGTTCAGCATACAGCAACTCAAATACTACTTCCTTTCATACTTCAAAATAAAATCTCAAACGGTTGCAGGGGGTCAAGCCCAAAGCTTTCACCTCCATACAGGGGGCTCATGATAAAACTTCAGAGTTGGTCACACTATGACGGCAACTGGAAGACTGACTTTGCATTGACAAGAAGTATGGCGGTCTTAGCCCAATTATATATATATATATAAAAGACACTGAAATTAATATATTTCCTGCTCCTAACCTCTCAACAGAGGTTTTAAAACCCATCAATTTAAGTTAAATTAGTAAGTGAAACAGTTTATTATGTTTTCTTTTTGAAGTTCGAGGCTTAAACAACCTGAAAGCAAAATGAAATAGTGATTTTGAAGCACCTCCAAAATATTAGAAAAATATATCAGAGGGCAATTGGAGCAGTTTATTTGCCCAAATAACTGATAGAGTGTTTAGTTAATAGTATGAGATAAAACTGAATTGTGTAGGCAGCATGAAGCTCTGCATCAAACAGTCCTGAAAGAACTGAAAAAAGGCCTATTGGGGGCAGAGCTTAGATGTGAAAACATCCAAGGAACTTACAACAGATATTTACGCTGTGTTTCGGTTTGTCAGTGTCTTTTTGTGTGACGGAGACAGAGGTTATCCATTTTCAAAGCTTTAATCAGCACACCAAGAAAACTACTAATTACAGCAAGCTCCCAGCCAGCATGCCTAGGTGGGCCCCATGTGGGGACAAGGAGGGCAGACTATATGGGTCCCATATGGGTTTGTCCGCGGGTTCCACGATGGCCCCACATGGGTTTGCCCATGTAGGGCCAGAGCCCACATGGGCCCTGCATGGGCCCTATATGGTGGGGGCCCACATGGGTTTTGTCCAATTAGGGCCCATGTAGCACCCATGTGGGCTGTGGCCCTACATGGGCAAACCCATGTGGGGCCATCGTGGAACCCGCGGACAAACCCATATGGGACCCATATAGTCTGCCCTCCTTGTCCCCACATGGGTCCCACCTAGGCATGCTGGCTGGGCTGGAGGTCACGTCCTCAAATCACAATGGTCCCACCACATATTGGAAATTTTTATTTTTTTTTAAATCACCAAAAAATGAAAAGCAAATTTAACTGATAATAGAGCAGGTGATTTATTTCATAAGTCATGGTTCATAAAACCACATCAGGTAATTAAATACACTGGACAAAAGGGCATGTGAAATATATTTTTAAAAGATTTTTGCAAGCATCTTTTCAAAAACAATTCAGATGAGAAATTTTGAATTTCTGTTAAAAGGTTATGCAGTCAAAATCCACCTTTGTGTTTTGTTTAGTGCAGTGGTTCTTAACCTTTTTTGAGGTACCAAACCCACCAGTTTCATATGCGCATTCATTGAACCCTTCTGTAGTGACAAATAAAATATGATTTTTTTCCCCCCATGATTTTTTTCTAGTTGACCAAACTAGACTCTAGTTGCCCCAACTAGAGTCTAGTTGGGTCACCCCAAGAACACTAATTCTTCTTAAAAGGTAGAGTATCTGAGAACAGTTCTTCAAAATATAGTCAGTGTTTTCAGCACAGTTGAGGTGACTGTCCAGGAAGCACTGATTGGCTAAGCAATGTAACGTGATCCTCTGCAGCAAGTGATTGCAAAGCGGGGCGCGTCATCACGACTTTACACAAGTGTGTCTTTACCTCCGCGGCAGAGGCTCCGCCGAACCCCTGAGACCGACTCATCGAACCCCTGGGGTTCGATCGAACCCAGGTTAAGAACCACTGGTTTAGTGGTAATTCAGATTAGGTCCAGTAAGTTAAAAGTAACAACTAAAGGTGCAAAGTCTGAACCGAATTTCAGTAAATTCTGTAGAAACTGATAATTATTTTACAGTAAATTTAGGTTAATTTCATCAGGCTAATTTTTTCCCGCATGAAATTAGCCTGGCCATTGCCTTCCACACGATTCTCATCTCCCTTCAATGCTCCACTTGGGATTTCTCCCATTGTCTTGGATTCCTCTGGTAGAATTTTAACTGGCCCAGTCAACAAATAATAAGTAGAGTTGTGAACGATGACGTCAATTTTATGCTGTTTTAGTATTGTAGTCTGACTGTAATTTTATCAACGGCAGAGGAAGAAGTGAACAAAGTCATTCAGTCCGTGCTAGCTACACTACCAAATATTGAATTCATTGTTGAATTAGCATGAACAACCATCTTGTTCAGATGGACACGTCTCCCTTCACAGTGGACAACCATCCTCCAGTGGACTGGAGGATGGTTTTTCGGTACGCTTCATAGCAGTTGTAGGACTTCCTTTATCTTCTGTAAAAGGCCATGATCCGTTTCTTCCTCTAGCACTAGATTCTGGCATTTGTTTTGGTTGCATTTACCCAGAATGCCCTGTGCTATAGTTTGCGTCCTGCTTTTGGAGCGGTCTCTGGTCCACTTGCATCCACACATACATTTGAACTGCGTTAGAGTTCACTTCAACCTAACCGAGACCTGGGTTTGCAGGCAGACCAGAGTTTGATTTTTTTGGTTGGCATTAGAGTTCAGTTACTCATTCAAATCTCCTCAAATGAACTGAACTTTCAAGACAAATTAACTAGTTTTCGATTAAACAGGACTAACCAGGGCTGGTGTGAATGCACACTAAAGATGGGTAAAGACTATGTCAGATATTTACTGCTCCTAGTCTGAATCCTAAGTGATCCCATGTATGAGAGCAAAACGAAGAAACTCAGCTTCCATCAAGAAGAGTGACTCCAGCTAAAACACAGAAAAATCAGTAGTTTCTCTGCGCCCCTGTCCTGAGAAGACATGGTGGTCATCCAGGGACTGTGGGCGACCGATTCGCACAGATGTTCCCCCTCACATCCACGAGGGTGACAACGCACTCACTGGTTGGCCCCCCGACGCCTGGCGCCCGTGCGCCCACTAACACATCTCCTCTCGGGTCCCCCGTCCTCCTCCTCCGCCGCCGCCCTACGTCACACACAGCTCCGCATGAGTCTGATGGGTCCTGAAAGCCAGGAGACATACGCAGCTGTAACAACATCAATGCGCTTCGCCAGGTTTTCAAGTCAGGGGCCAGCATCTCGTTATAATTACTACCTACGTATTATTTATTTTGCTCCAGAGCGGGGACGAATTGTCATGGTGCTTCGCGGGACGGTTTTGTGTTTACCTCCCCTTCCTTCCTCCCCTCTGTCTTTCCTGTCCTCCTTTCTCTCGTCCCGGGCGGCAGGAGCGAACACAACAGTTTGGGAAGGATAGACAGGGTGAGGGGCAGGGGGGAGGTTGGTGGGGGCAGCAGCGATCTGCAAATCATTTATTTACGTTTGGCATCTGCATAATGAGGCAGGGAGCCAATGGCAGTCGAACACAGGGTGGCATGCCTTCAGTTTTAATGGGCACGCCGAGGAAACTTCCAATCCTTCTTGACGTTTCTCATAGCAAAATAAACGTGCTCCGGGTCGGAGTGTCTATTAGGCAGATAAGAGACGAACAAGTCAATTATACTTCAATGACTGCATAGCCAGGGGACCTCATTAACATGATCAGGAGGCCCGTGCCGCAGCAGCCCCTTGTTTCCCCCCTGTGTGTAGCCCCTGATTAAGTTCTGGAAGAATGACATGGCCTTTTTCATGTTGGGAAAAGGAACCATGAATATATTCACATGTACACAAGCAAGTACAAACCTACACACACACACACACACACGCACACACACACACACACACACACACACACACACACACACACGAAGCGGCACACGAATGAACCGAGCAGACATAGCCAGGATGTGGTGTCTGGCCAGCCAGCCAGAAATTGTTGACACATTCAAATACGAAAAAAAATAAATAAATAAAAAGAGAGAGAGAGAGAAAAAGTGAGAGGCATCCTCCACAGGATGTTTGCGGGGAGGTTTAATCCGCTCGGAGAAGTGGATGCGTAGGGAAAACATTTGTGGCAGCGAGCTGTCATGCACAGCCTGGATGCATGGCCTTGGGTTGCAAGTGGAGAGGGGTGGTGGTGGTGGTGGTGGAGTGGGGGTAGCAGGCTGAAGCGGGAGGCGCGGGTTAAAAAAAGCAGAGCCTGGGGTTTGGTGGGCGGAGTGGTACATGTTTTTTTTTCTTTCCATCTTTCTTCCCTTTTTTCCCCTCCACCCTTCATCCCCTTCCTCTTGTTTTCTCAGAGAGGATGCTTCGATCTATTGACGTTGATGGGATGAGTGCAGACAGGGCACAGGGAGAGCGGCTTGTCTTTTCTAGTGCTTGCATAGTGTGCATCATCTCCAGCCGCCGCTCGGCTAAGGCTCTAATTATTTAATTCGAGCACTTCTCTCTGGATCAGCAAAAATTGATCAGCAGCTGTCGTATCAGCGGGGAGATGCCTCTTGCACTGTGGCGCCTCTTTTCAATTTAAAATAAAAGAAAGGCCTTAAAGCTAGCTTGAAATAATTACAAATGTATTCTGTTCAGAATATTTTTTAGCAAAAATTATGCTTAGATTTAGCTTCACGGAAAATCCAGAATCAGATACAACAAGAGTAAGACACTGTGGAGGAGCCACCTTAAGGTCACCAAGACACAATCCCCCCCCCCCCCATCTTTGAAATTCCTTCACACTTCTGGGTTTTGTTTGCATAAAATGCATCTTATTTCCATAAAACAGAAAAGTAAAGCGTGTTTGTGAAGAGGCCAGCCTTTGTTCCCCAAGAGCACACTCAAAAAGCGTTCCACGGGAAAAAGGAAAAAGCTCCTGCACGTCACTGCTCCCTGAAACATAACTGATTTGATTATTTGATGACAGCTTATTTCTTAAATCTGTTCCGGCACCATATGTGTCTAATGTGCGGCTCGCCCGCCCGTACGAAGGCCCTGCCCTGGGGACTGCGAGAAGACCGAGCAGTTTCTCCTGAACCTGGAGGGGAGGATAGGCTTGTGAACTCAGACAGGCATGTATACTCGCTGTGCAAATGCGCATTGGACTGGATGTAAGTGCATGTTCAAGGAAATGTCCTCCTGCTGCTGCACTTCTTCTCTCTTGCTCTCCCATGTTCTGTTTGCTTTTTCAATATATATATATATATATATATATATATATATATATATATATATATATATATATATATATATATATATATATATATTTTTTATTTATTTATTTTTTTTTTTTTTTTTATTATGAATTAATAATGTTGCTTAAGGCTAAGAAGTGCTCTTTGCGAGTATCTTGGCCCGGACGACGCGGGCAAATCAGGCAGAACGGATCTACGGAAAACCGCGGTCATTATTTCCATCCCTTCCAGAGGAACAGCCTCGTTATCATAATTGGTTCCCTGTTTCTTTTGGTCCTTTTCTTCATTATAGAACTTTTAGAAACAAGACGACACGAGCCTTACATTCAAAACTAACATTACCTGCCTTGCAGCCAGTGTTTTCAGCAGTTTAATTGGCTGCTCAGATGATCTAATGCAAAGTCGTGGCGCCATTTTTCCACGTATGTTCCACACGCCGCGTACCGATGAAGTCAAATTCTAAGATGGCCGAAATTATGAAACGGGAAACATTCAATATAAATACTTCGGTGATTATCCTCTCCTCTCTTTGTCCAGTTCTGCTAAATTCAGAAGGGTTCTGTGATGATCCATTGTTCTGGTTGAGTCCACCAGATTTTAACTTAAAGTTTCCTGCAATTTCAAATAACATGATGTATGAGTGACAGGCCTCATAGGCGGTTTGTTATGCCTCCAGTTGATTAACTACTATTATATTTTTATGTCTTATGGTCAGACCAGTCAAGTTAAAATAAAATTTTCACATTTGCCCCAAATCTATCAATAACCCATCTGTCTGAGAGGTAGGGTGGCTTAAATTTCTCTCTTTATACAAAGGAATGGGAGTGATGTGTTGTAATATGAAAATATGTTAATTCTCAGAATCACAGTTTTGACGCTCGGATCAATTATGTTGCATCTTGTCACTAAAACAATCAATTGTTCTACCAATAATCCCACTAAAATATTTTAAACTATATATGTGTGTGTGCGTGTGTGTGTGTGTGTGTGTGTGTGTGTGTGTGTGTGTGTGTGTGTGTGTGTAGGTGTGTGTGTGTGTGTGTGAAACAGGAAGTTGTGGATTACTTAATAAAAATTCCCTAAAAACTCAGATTAGCAAAAATAAACAAAAAAAAATACATGTAATCAAATATTATGTGATTATTAGTATTAGTATTATTTACAATGCTTACAGGATATTGTTAAATATGAAATTAAGATTATGAAATTAAACTGAATTAGATAACTACAAATGAATTTATGTGGAATTATTAAATTATTTTCCTTTGAAACTGAACAATTTAATACAGCCACAGGTCTAAAATTTGATCATTAATCTGAAAAGTGATAAACGTCCTCCAAGTCCCTGCTTTTATTTCATTCCATCCTCCCTAAGGTAAGAAGTAACTCGCAGTCAATAACAGGAAATATTTAAGTATCAAAATACCTGCAGAAAGAAATGCAGACTCCTTCCAAACAGATGGAAGCAAAAAAAAAACCCACAAACCTAGTAATCATCAAAATGTGAGAGTTGGTGTATACAAATTGTCTAAAAAGAATTAGGAAAACCATAAAGGACATTGGTTATCTTGATTAGTTCTCTGCCCTCTCAAAATAACTTTTTCCCCAACAATCGGAATATACCGACCTTGGTAATTCTCCCCTTGAATCAAATCAATTCACGAGCGCTGAAAGAGGTCACGCCATGGTCTTGGGATACAAGTCTTCTTTTATCTAACTGCAAATAAAGCGCACCACCGCTTCAAGGTTTGCGCTGAAACAAAATTTCCCGTGGAGGAAAACCACAGCAAGGGCACGTTCAGACACTTTTGTCTAAATCCATTCTGCTCATGCAGAGCCAAAACCAGAAGTCGTTTCCAATCGCGGCCGAAGATTTTGTCGTCTAACTTCCATTGAATTAACACCATGGGCTAAAGGAAAGAGGCACGATGTCGGACTTTGCAGTCTGTTGAAAAGAAGCATGTATTTGCCACTGAAGGAAGGCCTCTTCGGCTTGTCATATCTAAACTATTCAGACCTCAGAGGACAGGACTCTAACTGACAAACCTCACTTTGTCAGACCATTAGGTCTGGAGAGAAAAGAGAGCTGGTCAGGTGATTTTGAATGGGGAGCAGAATGATTTATTTTTTGTCTCTACTGCCTAAGATCTCTGCTGAAGAGACGGCTGTAACAAGATTTGCTAGTCATGGATGACTTCCTACCTCCAAGGCTTCTCGGCAGGGCGGAAAGCAAAAACAATCGGTCGAAACGTAACGATTACGGCACATAATCATCGTCTTGCTCTTCAGATGTCTGAAAGACCAAGAAGCACCAGTCAATTCAATACTGCCCCTTATATTGACATTTTCGCAGGGATTCGAATCATTGGCTCGTCTCCCACTAATGGTACTTATTACTGGGAGGAACTGAAGCACATAATATCCATCCCTGCAATAACTTGTGAGCCATACGAGAGCTGTTATTTCTGGAACAGAGGACGGCACTCTCACTCTGCCACAGCAGGAATAAGTAATGTTTTGTCGTAGTTTCAGACATCACATTTCAGATTGGTACTTTGACTCAGACATTTGCAAGTGAGCATTCTGAAGTAAAGGCAGATATTCTTGAGAAAATGAAAAGCTTTAATAAGTTTAGTTCAAATAGCTCGTACTCAAACCCGCTTTGGTAAAGTGCAGTGTGGATGATGGCATAAACATGGCTGCTCTCATTCAAATATCTCAATAGCTGTTTGAAAATGGACACTCATGTTTAAGCTGTGCAGCTTCCTAACGGTGGGAGTGCAGCGAAGATTCACACCGACAATTAAAGATTAGAGTTTCAAGCACTTGGCTCAGGGATCGTACAGAACATGCTGGAAGTTTCCAAACAGGATACTTCATATATTTACATAAAAGTCAAAAACTGTTCCAAAAAAATAGAAATTAGGCTCAAAACATGACTGATTTCCACTCCGGTAGTAAGAGAAGGAACTCAAACACAAACCGACCGGACAAGACATGACCGGAAACGTAAACAGTGACTGATCAGACCACTGCTGACACACAGTGACTCAGAAACTGACATACAAAGACTCACCTGACAAACAAACACTGATCAGAATAGAGCTAAAAAAAAAAAAAACCTTTAGATTCAACCAACACTATTAGGTCAGAACTAGCTGCCTGCAGTAGAAGAAAAGCTGAACAAATGATAAAAACAAACTTCCTTTCTCCTTCCAATCAGGACTTTTCTTTTGTGGCTCTCCATCTGCTCCAATTTAACTGCTAACTCAAAATGCAAAGAAATCAATCTGCTGCCTATTAACCACCAAGCAAAGTACAACAGACCCAGAAATAAAGTTAACTATATGTGTGCTCTCCAAATAGTCAACTAAAGAGTTAGGCTAACGAAAATGCCAAAGATTTTAGATGAAAAATGAAAATCTAGATCGTCTAGTTTTTAATCAGTTTATTTTATGAATGAAACACAAGCCGTCACAACCCCATCAAATCCTCACACTGTTGCCTCATGTCCTTCCAGGTCGAACCGGCTACCAGCTCTAGCAGTGGGCATTATAAACTGAACTGTTTCATTACTAGGATCTAAGCTATGTGTTTATGTGACCGGACTGAGCTGACTTCATAATAATTAACGTTGTATAAATGTACACAAACTGGATCTGTGTTTTGTAAAGAGCCTCAAGACGACATTTCTTTTCAGATAAATTGAATTTAATTGTGCCATGGAATTTGTTGTCACTTGTGGCTGTAACTTGTCGAAAGGTGGGAAGAGTTCAAGAGTACAAATACTTTTTTTAAAGCCCCGTGTCCTTCAAGAACATGGCTATCCTCGCGCTCACAATAACATTTTGTTTTAATTGAGGCCGCTCCGTAAAACCAATCATTTTACGGTTGCAAACATTGCAAGGTTGATATTATATACATGGCCGTGGCACCAGGGCTGCGTCCTTTTAAATTATCTGAACCGCAACACGTTTGCGAGATACATTAGCACCCTCTCAGAGCTTGCTCAAGAGCGCGCATTGTGCAGATTCTATAGCGCTCCACTTTAATGTGTGAGCATTGTGCGGCAAAAAGTTGGACCTCAGGAATCGTTGCTCCTGCATTCATCAGTCTCCCGAATGCTAAAACGGGTCAGTGTCAAAATACTCATGTGAAGATTAGTGTTTGCTGTACTTTCACACTTCTGCATGTGGTGCCAAATTGACTGGTCAGTAATTTGATTTTAATTATTCTTTTTTTTTCCTCCTCCCTTTCCTCACGTTGCAATCCTTCACTTGCCTTCATGTTGTTAGATACAGAGACAAGGCCTGTTTTGATTGTCATATTCAATAAAGACGGTTTGGGGATTGGGGCAATTAATACCTTACAACATCCCAACAGGGAAAAAACAGGGAAGCTAACAGAGGCATTTCCTGAGGACATCATAAAGTCTCATTACATCAGCTCTTACTTGAGCAATTGTGCCTGCAGGGAATAAGTTTGTTTTAAAGGTCACACCTACCAAATGTTTGAATTATCAAGAACGATGTGATCCTGAGCTTTAAACTCTGATTAACAGGGGGATGAAAAACAGAGGAAGACATTCTTGTCAAAGTAAAGGTAAATAACTTTTACGTTCCCGCTTGCCTTTTATTGTTTTTCAGCACTTTACGCTTCATTTTGGTGCCAAATGTTTTGAGTGATAAGAAAAAAAAAATGGATGTGGATGTAGATGTCTTTGTTGACAAACAAAACAAGAGAAGTCGAGGTTGTGGAGTTTGACCGGGACAAAATGACTGGATTGAGGCAAAGTTTTCATGTGCCACTCGACACAACGTATCTGTTGAAACAAATGGGTGTGATTGGCTTTGAATCTACTGTTCAGTACATGTAAAGCTAACACCATTAGTAGGAGCTAGCACAAAATCAAAACAAACTGAAGGATAGTGAATGTGTTGGAAGTGACAATGAAGCATCTTTAAGTCGTTCTAACATGGGATTCTAATATATTTTAGAAAGTGATTTGATTCCGATGCTAAATATAAAACAGCTGGAGTTAGAAGGTGGAGCTCTTTGCAGCATAGTGATGGATTGACATTTCCAATCAGGAGCTTTTTCTGCTGAATCTTTCCTCCTCCTCCTCTTGGTGCTCCTCATTTTCATTTCCTCTTGTCTTTTCTCGATTGCCTTTTATTTCAAAGGGCTCCGGCTGGACGGAGCGAGCGCTGTACACGTCATCTACCAAGAATGCATTGCAGCGTAAACATCCTTGTGACAATATGTTATTTAAATTTATAAAAACTAAACAGCCTAATGTATTTTTACTGTATAGTTTTTGCATCTGAAATGAATGTTTCTCAAAGTCTTTTATCACAGCTGATCATGAAGGCCTTTAAGGATTCGATCTTGTAACAAATGTAATTATCTAACGTCTGTTGATTTTCTCCAGTAATATATCAAAGCAGAAACTGTCAGGAAAGTCTAACGGTTAATTTCTTTCTAGCTTTGAAAAGTCCTTTCACAATCCAGTTCTTCTTCCTCTGATTTTTTCCCCTCCTGCTGTCACTCTGATACCACAACCGCTCTTGACTCTCCGGTAGTTCGACTGATATCTCTGTGTGTCAGCTCACACTGTCCAGGGTTAGTCCAGACTCTCAAAATTGTAACCTTATGATCCTCCAGGCCAAACTTAATGGGACACCAGAGTCCCTACCCGCCCCAACCAGTCCACTGGATTAGTGCTACTCCTATCCCATCACGTCCAGGCCCATCACCAAGGGTCTTCAGACCGCAAAACTGCAAATATGAAGCGGCACCTCAGAGCCCAAGACCTGCCTGAGTTTACCCATCGCCTCGGGGTCGTGTGGCTGTGCGGACCTGCTTTCATGGCCTGAGGAAACGGGACGAGCGGCAGTGGAGAGGGCCTAGAACAAGGCCGACTGACCCAGAAAGACCAGCAATTTCAGATACAGGATAGTTGGACTCAACTGTTTTTCTATATATGAAATAAAGAGCATATGAAAGGTATTTCTGCAATTAAATGTCCAGTTTGGGATTGATGTAGGATTAGGAAAGACAAACGAAGGAAAAAGGTAGAAATAAGACCGACAAAGTATGACGTGGGTCTGGTTCTAAAACGCTACGTTTCTACATTTGATTGATTTAACACTGTAACTTACTGCTTTGTAAAGGTTTTCATGTTACAAACATATTGAATGGACTACCTGAACTTATACAGCGATGTTCCAATCATTTTGACTAATCAAAGTGCTTTACACCAGAGTCACATTCACCCATTCGCACTCACAAACGCATGATCTGATTACAACAATACGTAGATCGGTAGGCGATTTTGGGGTTAAGTGCCTTGCCCAGGGGGACATCGACATGTGGCAGGAGGAAGCTGCAATCAAACCCAAAACCTTCCGCTCACAAGACGACTAGGCTACCCACCGTCGCCACATTTGAAGTTTATAGTTGATTTGTAAATCATGGTCTTCTGGATGAGAAAGGGAATGCCCATCGATCCCTCCTGATGGACAGACTGGTCCACATCTTCAGACTGATCTTCAGCAAGTCTCTTGAGCCTTCTGATGTTTAGGATTTTGTCTCTAGTGAAATTGACCGGACAGGGGTGGCTAATCACTCTGTCCACGTTTCACCTTTGCAGGGTCTTAAGTGTCCAGTTCATCGCACAGCAACACAGAGTCCGACAACCAAACCTAAACTACAAATTGCAGCTTATGGCCATAATGACCATCATTCAGTTTGGAAGAAAAATGGGAAAGTTTGGAGTTTCTTAACACAATCCCAACTGAGAAGTAGAGTGACAAAAGCATCAAGTTGTGGGGATATTTTGCTACAGGACATACTGGTGCACTTCCCAACATGAATGACATTGTGACTAAATAACAGCGGAAATATTGAAGCAAAGTCTGGGTCTTTGAAATGGCAATGAGGTATGAAGCACTCTGAAGGCGCTCAGATCGAATGGCTGCATGATTTGCTCTATGCATGGGCAGATAACAAAAACAATGGCGGATAGCCTGGTGCTGTGTTTGCCACTTAACCTGTTCAGCTTGAAGTGACTTCTGATAAGGAATATACATGAGGACTTCCTTCATCTGAGTTTTCTGGAAGCTATAGGGACATCACAGCTGACTCAAGGTGTTGTAGCGGGCTCCTCTAAAAGTGAAAAATTTCCCCAATCTGAAAATACCGGCGGTCTCCAGACAGAAGCCTTGTGTAAACTTTGCCCAAAATTCTGACTTTACTGGAGGACATTTCCACACTTTGTTTCATTTCGTTACAACAGAGGATGAACAGAGCCGCAGTTTTAACTTCAGAAGTGTTGTTGCTCGAGATCAGTTGACAACAGGAGACACAACGCTGAAATAAACTGATAAACATACTAACTGCACTCCCTGTAATTTGTGTTCGTGAACATTTAGACATGTATATGTACACCTGTGAGAAACACACACTCAAACACACATCAGTACACATATTATTTCGGACCCATTCTTTACCTATCGGCAGATACAGGTTTTTCTGATTAGAAACCCGGCTCTCCATTCATCACCTTTTCCATTATGTGACGGTGTTTTCAATTAGTTACTCGCTGTTTACAGGTATTGTGCTCACAGAGACCAGCGTGGCCTGGCCTCCAGGCTATTGTCGCCCTCCACAAAGGATAATTAACCATCCACCTATACGCGGCACGTAGAGGATGGACACACACTATGATTTCACTAAGACAAGGATACAAACATGCTTTCATATGTTGTATAGATTAGATTATTCTGCCTGTTTTTCAGATGGTTTTTTTTTTTGTCTCTCGGGGATCATTTGACCCGTGACACTTTTCCCAAGAGTCTTTTTTTTAAGGGAATTTTCTGTTTGGAGTTTAGGATATTACAGTGGCCATTCAGCACAATGTCAAGAGTCTGACCAGGTGTTTTTTTTTTTTTTTTTTACATTCAGGACTGTGAGATAGTCATTGAGCAGTACAATAGATGATGAATCCTCTCTAGGGGATAAAATAATGACCTCAGGCTTTTGGTTTGTAAATTGTCCTTGACGATTTTTTTGATTTTTTTTTTTTGCACGGACAACACACCTTTGTTACAAACATGGCAACAACATAAATGGATTTTATTCCAGGTGATTTGGTGGATTTCTATAATCATTCTGAAGCTCCATCGCCTCACATTTTAGCCTATATTTCCTCCCTATGAATAAAAGCAAACGTGACAATAACAATTCGCAGAAATCTACCATTAAAATCTGGATATATATTATCAATATGCATCTTTTGATAAGTTGGAACACGTAAAGAAGTTTGACGAAACTTAATGCAGGGAGGCAATGCTGGCCACCAGATGGGACTACATGTGTACAATCTGATAAAATATAGTTCAGGTTAAAAGGTTACACTTTATATTCATGTAAGTCTCAAATATTAAATTATGTATGATCAGCATTTTTTTTGCAAGATGGAATATTCATGCTACAACTGGAATAAGAAAAAAACCCTCAATATTCATCAACATAATACAGAAATGTGGACTTGATGAAAAGTCTGTTCAAAGGTTGTTTTCAAATAGCCTAAGGGCCAAAATTCCTGCAAAATATTGTGCCAAAAATATTTCACCAAAATCATACAGTTTAAAAGGGAGCTGCACCAAATGCTAAGAAAATATATTTAAATGTCTCTCCCCACTGTGATTATGGCATTTATCTAATGTGAATAATCTCTGTAATTTATCATATAATTGCAAGATTTTACATTCTGAAAACAAATTAACTGGAAACGCAAATATTTTGAAAAAATTTGTTTTTAAAGTTTTGTCAATAGGACGAGGTTTTCTTTTCTTCTTTTTTGTGACTTTATCAAAGTGGTTTATTTCTCTGCAAAACTGCAATGGGAACACTGTTTTCACATCACACGAGTCACATGTTCAACAACCGAATGTTTGCCGCTGGCGCAAACCACGAAGAAGAAAACAACAGGAAGTAGTTGGATGATCCTGTTTTTTTAATGAACAAACTTATTCATGTGTGATTTTAATTGCATTTTTTTTCGACATTAGCAAAATATTGACAAAGTTTTGTGCAGTTAAAGTAAACTGCGAAGTGATGAACTGATCAGAAAGAATAATAAAAAAAAACTGAGCCTTTGTTGGTTGTTTAATGAATCAGGTGGATGGACTCAGGTGGAGCCTTTAGCAGGTAAGGAGATAACAAAGCAGGCAGATTTACATGCCACAACTGATGCTGATCACTTCAAAGAGGACCTGGCCATTAATAGGCAAAGGGAAAAACACTGGATCAGCATCACATATACATCTGACTGCCACAGTGACTCACATTTTGTACAGCAGGACAGGGACCATGACCACACAAGCTAACGGAGACAAACTACTTTTTATACCCCATAACAACCAGGAGCTGTTGTTGCCTCTCACAATTAATTAGGCAACTTATTGAGCTCAAGATGCAATATGCATGTTAATTTAATGGGCTAGGTCTGGTTTCAGAGAGAATGAGCAAGTGCTTTGATGTTTACAAAACTTGGCAGAAAATCACTGGCGGCGAACAATTACAGAATTAATGAAGATCAAAAGAACAATTGCAAAAGGCTATTCCTGCAAATACATGCATGCTAATATCGGAGGATGCGCGCATGTTGAATGTGATGTCGGCCCATCGCGAGCGGCCGAGCGCATTCAGGCTGAACATCAATGCTCTCCTACCGGTCATGAGAGCATGGAGTGTGTTGGTGGGCTTACCTTTCTTTGTTAATGAGTGCTGTTTGTTTTGGAACAGGTTCATACTCACTGAGTATACAATACAGGAAAGAAATGCACCAATCATTACAAAAAAGGCAAAGATGTTGTATTTAGATATCACCTTGTGTTAGATAAGGTACTTGATAGTACTTGTAGAGCGAATTATCGCACCAAGCTGAGCAGTTTTTTTCTTTGGCGGCGTGTGGGTACTTCTGGCACCAGGTTTCCTAGAACCATACAAGGATAAGTAGGCATGGATGGATGGATGGATGGATGGATGGATGGATGGATGGAGATAGCTTCTTTTAGATGTGGATTCATGCATTGGGAACAAGGACACAATAATTTGTGGTGGGGGATATTAACTCAAAATCTTCTAACTCCAAAATCAACTGAAGTTTGCAGTTGTGCCATAATCTCTCTCTTTTCGAATAAAATATTGAGTTGTATTCCATGAAACTATTGTCATTGTTATCCAACAACCCTCTTACGTCTTCACAGAACGGCTGCATTAATCGTAGGGCTGTCCATGTTAGCTCTGGCGAATAATCTAAAAAGTCTAATGCCTTACATAACACAGATTGATCGCATTACCTATTTTGACCTACTTAGTTTGCAGAAGGTCTTGTACTGCAGTCAGCAATGCAGAGTCGCAAGAGTGAAAAGATGAGAGTCAAAGTGGTGTGCTCAGCGGCAAATATCGCTTTAAAATGTTGACATTTTGCCTCATGTTTTCCTGTCAGATAACTGTCAAATAAAGGCCACAAAGGCCCCCAAAAAACAACAAAGTACTGATGGAAATTGGGGTAAGACCTTGGTATACTACTAATAGCAACAACGCCTCATTCTTCCAGTTTATAGTTAACATTTTTAAATTACATTTGAAACAAAATGACTTCTTTTGAACCTTCCTGAATATAAAAATTGAGATGTTTGGCTTTAAACATATTCTTAAACAGTTTTTGAAAACTTACATTTCAAGCTGACAAAGTTAAGCGTCGTGATTAATCATATCATTAATCTGAATGAATTCTTTAATTGACTGACTACTAGTAAAAAGAAATTTAGCCTTTGAAATCAGGTTGTCTCTGAATGCTGTTATTTCATCTAGGAGTATCAGGTTAAGGAGGACTGAATACAGAAAGTACTCCACACTTTTCAGGGTTTTTTTTTGGGGGGGGGGAGGTGAGGTTAAATTTTTTTCGAAAACCATGTATCATTGTTCTTCCACATCACAAGTGCATCTACAGATTTATTCTGTACAAATCTGAATAAAATGAAATAAGGTTTGCGATCGTAATGTGCCAAAATATGTTAAGAAGGGTTATGAATCTTTGCAGGGCACCACAATGGAGATAAGTTTAACAAAAATGTCCCATTAAACCGCTATTGAGATATGTAGCAAAATTCAAAGGATGTCTTATAATGCTTATTACTCGTCTTGCTAACAGTTTGCTTTTTGCCCTTAAAACATTTTCTCATATTTTCACTCATTCCTTCAGATGATTTCTCAGCATCTATACTATATAGTTATTCTTACACTTGGATCATGATCTTATTACACTGAGTGAAATATTAGTGTTGGGTAGAAGTATAAATCGTGCAAGATCTGTTCATATATTTTGCGTGTAGCCATTCTGAGGGTATAATCTATCAGAGCAGAGTAGTAGAATAGGAAAAATTAAGTGTTCATTTAGCAGATTCCATTTTTAGGCTGACTTGTTGGCATGCTGGAGTAGGAATGAGCGATTTGGGTCACATGCAAATATCCTGTCTTTCACATTTTTACCATGTGTTAGTCCATCTGGAGCATACAGCAGAATAATAGGCACAAGCCCGTCTACCATGTACGTTTACTCCAAAAGCGGCAAACACATGTTCGGCAGCTAAAGGCATTGTAATGCCGCTTCAGTCAATGTTGAATTTTCATCTCTCTTTTTTTTTGGTCTTTATTTTAAAACTGTTTCAATCTGCGTGCTTAAGCTGAAAACCTACAAAAACTGGGGCTTACCACCTGTTGAGTTTGATGTAAAACACATAAACATAAAAAAAAAACTCAAGTTCTAAAATGACAGCAAGTGTCCCATTTCAGTTTGATTTAGTTACTTTTCCTTTTTCTCCGCCGTGACGAGAGCTGCAGGGACTGAGGTCGGAAAGCCTCGTGCTGCGGCAATAAATTAATTAAACACGACTCTGGGTCGTGATCACACATGTCACGTTGGATTTCGGCGTCGGAGTCCTCCCCGAGTGCCGGGTGCGGGGCCTTGTCTAATTATGGAAAAGTTGTCAAGGCGTCGGTGCTCCTGCTTGGTAGCCGCGCGTGGTACCCGCCTGAGAAACAACAGGCTGTCGGAAACCTGCGCCCACCAAAGGCCCGTCGGGCTGAAACCTGTGCCGCGCGCCCGCCCTCGCGTTGCGTCCGCGAGACAAGGGACGTCTCTCTGAATTATCCCCTGGATGATTCACAGGGAAGGCCGAGCAGTAGGAAGCTGCAGAGCAGAGGTGGTTTCTGGGTAAATGGTCCTTGTTCAGTCCACCACCAGCCAGGCCGAGCGCTGGAAATTTTGCTGAGGGAATAAAGTCTCTCCATGTTGCAGCTATGCTAAGCTAAAGCTAGAGCACAGTTTGAGGTCGTTCAGTTTGTTTCAGGGTTTATTCTGTCTTGCTTGGCATGTTTTAGAGTGGGATCAGAGCAGAAGTGCATGTTTAGGTTTTTTTATGACCTAAACATATAGCAAGAAAAACAAACTAAGCGAAGAGCAGTAAAGATCTCTACTAGCAGTCTGTATTACAGCAAATTTGAAGAAGCCTCTGACTGAAGTCACTATTTTTCAAGACAGTCTGATGAACAGGACGGTCAGGGATGTCCATAATTTTCTTGATTTTATGTGATCTTTCTTAAAGCTGAGTTAAATTGGAAGGAGAGCATAAGTGAAGATCTATTTTCATCTTTTGTTACTTTTTGTCAATTACATTTAGGACTGTACTTTGAGCCATTGTAGTCCATGGAATTTGGAGACCATGGGCGCATCAGAGGGACTGTGTGTCTCAGCTGGTCTGAAAACAAATTGGGAAGTTGAACCTTTGCCCAGGCTTACACATTTCTTAGAAGTACATTCATGAGACACAGCATAAGACAGATAATCTGTGAAAAAAAAGAGAAAAAAAATTGAGCTCCTCTGCCGTCTCCCAGTACTAACTACCAAAATACACAGCTTGGTCAGGAACAACTAATATCAGAGCCAGGAGGAGGGTTCTTTGCACTGTCAATCACCTTCGTGTGTGCGCTGCTCACAGCCTGCCACTTTCTACGCTACAGCTGGTTCCCACACAACAGAGCCTGCCATAAATGCTAAGGCTAGTTAGCAAAGCCACGGATCACAACGGACAAACGGCTTTCCTGTAGCACATTGAGCAGCATTGATTGACAGCACTAAGCCCCGCCTCCTGGCTCCAATTGGTTGTTTCTGACTGGAAGTGGTGGATTTTTGCAGAGGGCAAAGGTAGAACTGGGAGGAGCTTGATTTTTTGTTTTTTTACATGTTTCATACTTGATTGTCAAGACATGGTGACAGTTTTAATAAATGTGTAAAATCAATATTTATATTGTAACACGTACTGCAGCATTAAGAGATTTTATCGCAGGAATGTCCTGAATTTTGTTCCACCCATCAACATTGACTAGTTTACCCGAAAAATACATCCCCACAGTATGACACTGCCACCACCATGCTGCATTATAGGGATTTCAGTGACATTCTCTTCAATAATGTCCTTTAGCAAATATACGAGTTATGCACAAGTTTTTGTTGGCATGTAGAAATCCAGTAGAAACACAATGTTTGCAGATCAACGTGAAGAAAAATGAAAAAGTTTAACGAAGTCGATACTTTAGCGAACAATCCTGCCATGACTCTTCTTTCATCTTTATGTTTTGTTTATTTTAAAAAAAGAAGTTTGTCTCTGTAGATGGCAGAGAGCAGCAAAGTTAGTGAATGGAGTTTTTCATGAGAAACGGAGGCGAGGAGGAACACTGGCTCATCTTTTAATTGGGTTTTTGTGCCGATATCCATTCTGGTCGTGAGTACGTTGATTTGAAAAGGAGGCCGGGAAAAGTTGCACGCTGGCTGCATTCCTTTCATGTTTACTGGTAACACTTAGCGATCAATACGTTTCAACTTTCAGCCAGCCACCATCAGCTCTCACAAATGTGCTCTTTGTGCCTGAGAGGAAAGCAAAGAGAGCGGCGCACAGGTGCACAGAAAATCCTTGAGGCAGCCTGAGCCTCCGCTGTCCTGGCGGACAACAGAGGAGCCGCACGATTCCCGCCGCCGATGGTAGGTGGCTGGAACAAAACATTTACCTTCATCCAAATAGTTTCTTTTTTTTCTCTCTCTCTCTCTCTCTCTCTCTCTTTACTTGTCAAGGCTTGTGATTCTGGGTGTTTGTGTCAACAGTTTTATATGATTAACCTCGAGGTTTTTTTTCAAACAGAAAAATATTTTCTCTTTTCCCCACTTTTTGTTAAGTTTCTTGTTATATAAATATATACATATATTTTTTTTCGCAGTTCATACTTTCAGATCAGCATCCATACTATAAAGTCACTCTTACAATAATTAGAGCATAAAGTTACTACACTGACCGAAAGGATTGCATACAAAAAAATTACAGCCAAAATCAACACTAAAGTGTAGCTCTGAAATATATTTAAATCGTGTAAAAAGTGTTGATTTATGTTGCGCACACATTATTAGAAACTAGGGCTGCAAGAAACAATTTTCTTAGTAATTGATTATTGTTATGATTAACTGATTAATCATAAAAAAAAACCTGACAGTTCACCTGACACAATATTAGAAATACATCAAAAGATGCAAACAAATAAATTATCTTTTTACATAAGAAAATAAATGTTTTATTGCCAAAAATGCACAGCATTCCTTTAGTGAGGTGACACTAAAACTATGAAACTTTTGGAGATTTGGGTGAAACATGTTTGTTTTTATCTCAAATGCAAAACGTATGTTAATTTTGTACACTTTTAGTTTAATTATATCTTTTTTTTTCTTTTAGTGAAAAGGCATCTTTTGAGTCTGTATACATTCCACTTGTCGATTAACCTATTACTAAACGAATCGTCGATTATTTCAATAATTGATTCGTGACGATTAATCTGATTAATTGTTGAAGCCAGCACCTTACTGGCTCTCCATGACATGGATACTGTGTCAGAAACAGTTGAGATTTTACTTCACTTTGGTACGACAACGTTTCTCAGTTGCTCTATTACGATTGAATGTCTGGAGGATGGAGCCGGTCATCAACAGTATTTAGGCTGTGGCGTTTAGATGAGGCTTCAGACTTCACCAAGACTGTACCCAGGAAGCACACATAACACAGCTTCCTGTAAGAGTAACCGTTAATGCTGGATATTAAATTAGTAAAGACAGCAAAACATGCACATCTGTAACATCAGTTCATGATTACATAAAAACTGTCACAGGAGTAAAGAGCAGCAATTATTAAAATGTTGATATACTCCTATGTGTAACATTTAGGTGATCATTTACCATCTGCATAATCCAATAAGTCTCATTAGTTCAGGTTATCAGTGTCGTCTACAGGGTTTGTTTGCTCTATAAAACTCACTGGTAAAAAGAAACATTAATCTTAAGAGAAAAAGCAGTCTTTAATAAACTTGATTTGAATACAGCATGTTCTGTATTTAATACATGTTACTGCATCTATGTGGTTCTAACCTCAGACGCATCAAACAGCGAGGGAAGCTGAGAGCGTCTCAAATACCGTGTTAGTGCGCCCTCTGCTGGCCATTTGCAAAACCGTAGAGCGCACATTCACTTGAGAGCAGTAACTGAGTTGTTAGTGTTTAACGACTTTCACAGCATCAGTAAGATTAAAAGGTTAAGCTAACCTGAATAATAAGAACAGAGAAGGAAAGAAAACTATTCTGGTTTCATAGTTTGGCGGAGATAGAGAGGGAAGAGAGAAATGTCACACGGGAGAGGACAGGGAGGACGGCTAGACACAGCCACACTAGCAAATATCCCCTGAGGGTTTGGTGGGGGGAGCTTTACTGATTAGCACTAATCAAAACGTCCAAGTAAGGTGCCATTTAATGAAACTGCAAACAAGGTCAGAGGGGTGTAAGGTTACAGATGCCAGTCACAGAGTCTGTCTGTGACCTCCGAGGTGTCAAAGGCCTGCAGGGCCTGCAGGGCGGGGCCAAAATGTGTCAGGCAGAAAGCTTAAAGTTAGCTCAAAAACATGCAGGCAGTGCCAAACCAGCATCAACATCCTGCTTCTCCTAAAGAAAAGTAGACAGAAATAAATGAGAAAACTCATCACCGTATTTGAATGACTGCAACTGTGACAAATTAATAAAGCAGGATGAGAATGTTAGAAGGAGAGGGAGTGTGATCTGCTATAATTGTTGTGATGAAAGGTGGAACGAGTTGTAAACATCAGACTTAATCTTTTTGAGTGGTATTAAATATAAAAGCTGAAATATTTAGCAGGAGACTTGGAATATTTCATATGTATTGTTATATTTTCTTTTAGGGATGTTCTACTAAATCTGCCCCCGATTTTCATTCACTGGGTGCAAAACACCAAGAATAACTTTTTTTTTCTAGAGGTACACTTACAAAACTACCTACATAGCATATAAGTAGATTTTAATCAATCAATATGAGCAGAAATTGTCAGTGCAGTAGCTTAAAGACTGTAAACTTATTTTTTAGGACAGTTTTACTCATTTTGTTGGTTCTGCCATGTTAACAAAACAAATCAAAATCTAAAACTCGCATATAGTTAAATATTAAAATTGTTGCAAAAATGTATTGTATCTATTTCAATAAGCTGGCATTATGACAATTTCCCTGGCAACCACAGCCAGGATGCCGTTCACTGAGAATGACTAGCTTAGCTAGATTAAGCTTGCTAGCCAGCATTAGCGCTGGAGCTAAACTAGCTGCAGCCGGATACAACCTAGCACAGAAACTTGTTTAAAAACAATTGTTAACTGCTATGAGGTTGATTCATTCATTCCTCAACTTAAACATTTTTAATGCCTAATATTTAATGTAGTAATAAACCAATTAACTACTTAGGCCAACAGCAACAACAGCGAAAAGTTACATATCTCTGAAAATATGAACACAAAATGTGAGTTTCTAAGCTGTGCAAATACACTTAAATCTGGTGACAGTATTTCTGATAAACACTGGCAAAGGATCAAAACCGTCTGCAGCCTGCACACTTAAACTGGCCCCTGCTGACATTGAGACATATTGATCGTGAGGACAGAACTGGGGTTGCCTGAGGCCAAAATGGGGGATTTAGTGGCTGAGCAAACGAAAGAAATTGGGAGGACCAAACGGCTCAGAGCATCGCCTGAGGTGGGACGCCAAGCACTGGATGCTGGCTGGTCTGTTTGCTTATTGGGAGCACTGGCTTCAGACGAGCCTGGGCAGTGGGCCAGCCGAGGCCTCTGGTAGCCCACAGACTGTTTGACTAGTTATTGATCGATTAAATAATGTCACTCCCCCCTCTCTCCACAGTTTAACCCACATCACACCATATACGGCAGGATCACAAAACGGTTCAGTTCACCTGCTGCATTTGTTTGTCTTTCATTCTGCTCATATTTTTGTGCTTTTCTATGGTTTAATTTACTTTATTATTAAAGCTGAGAAGAGAATATTAGTTTTGGTAAAATTACTAAACACAGTTACATGAAGTCACATGTGGAGTGTCTCAGTTTTGACAATCCATATGTCACAATGACATCAACTGACCACTGGAGGGAGCCAAAACATCATCCACACGTTTGAGACGAACAGGGAAAATACGGGATTTTCCTATGATTTCTTCAGCCAGAAGAAATCATGAACGTTATAGAACTTTTAACCTTTATAACTCTGGGAGCATTAGACTGACCAGACAACGTTTAATCAAAAACTTTTTTTATTTTATTTGGCAAAGTGTCTTTAACTATTACAGTACAATTAAAAAGTTAAACCATAAAATAACATCCCCCTCTATGTAAAACAAAGTGGCGACAGCAACTGGTGCAATATTTCATAATGCAAACCAATAGTGCTTGAGTTGTCTTTGGTGAATTTAAAGTACATTAATATAATCAAAAGGAAAGTTATGCATACATCTTTTACATCCCAACTCCCGATCCTTGGATAACATTGCACCTCAGTAGTAATGATCCCTTTTAAGGGCTTTTTTTTTTTTGGTTTCTGTGTACAGATCATCAAAGTTTACACGACTGCACAGCTACGCAGTCCTCTGGCCACTGGTACGAGTCAACGGCGAAGTCGTCGTAGTCTGTGCTGTAGCAGATCGAGCGAACGTGCGCTTCTTTGTCGGACGGCTCGGGGCGAAGAGCGGCCATTTTGTGGCAGTAAGCGTAATCCATGATCTGTAAACAGAAAATTTTTGGGGAGGGGTGGAATTATACTTCTCGCTGTGTTCGCATGTTGACGTGGCAGGCTGGATTTAACTTTGTCTCACCTTAGCAGCCAGTTTAAGAGAAACCTCCCTGATGGAGCAGAGAGGAGGATAGAGTCTTCCCTCGGCGAGATCCTTCTCAGTCACCTGGTCAGCAAGGGCCTGCAAAAAACCGCTTAAGTCAGCGTAAAGAAGCTAATCGGGCTGCTAGGAGGAATTGCTTTTATTTTAAGATTTTTCAGAACCTTTATAAACATTTATGGGAAGAAAAAAAAAGAAATAGGCATCTTATCTCATAATTACGAGATTCAGATCTTGTAATTACAAGAGAAGAGCTTGTAATTAGGAGACAACTGGAGAGGTGCCATTTAAAGACACAGAATGACTGGTAGTCTGTCGCTCTCATGGTCAGGGACTCCCACGGAGAACCGTCGCTTTAATTAGGGATTGATTTTCATTTTCCGAGAATGAGAATGTACATTACCCACCGATGCTCGATAATAAACTGTTTGTGGAATGGCTTTATTCTTTCAGCATTGTAACGTAGTCTAAAGTATCGACTTTAGAATGTAATAAAACCAAATTATGCGACAACTGACAAAAAATGTAAGCAAAAAAATATCCTTGAACACATTTTGTAATACTTTCTCCTGCAGTATGTAATAATGTTATTATATTTTGAACCGATTATTAAAAATGCAGCCTTTGCCATTTTAAAAACATTGATGGTTTAATAATATGGCCCATCAGATGATATGAGCCATAGTTTGTGTTCGTCTTGATCAATATGCTTCTAAGAATAATCACAATTTAGATTATGCATTTTAAACTTTGATCAATAAATACCAAACTTTTAGTTGCTGTGACACTCAGACTCTTAAACTCACATGTCATTCAAGCCAAAACAATCAAAACGGTTCGGTTTTTTTACGAGATCTTATTTCATCTCGTAGTGACGAGATACGATACCTGTTTTTTATTTATACATTTTTTTGGTGAATGCAAAATAAATTACATCTAGTATAATTGCAGGATTTTTAAGCTAGAATAATGTAAATGAGATGATTTGTCTTATTATGTAATGCCGCAGTGGATTATGTAGCAATGTAATGAAATAAGGAGTTTAAATGTAGCGAAACATCATTAAAGCCACGTTACGCAATAACACACACAAAATGTAATAAAATCCTTGGATGTATTTTAAGGTAGAGGGTTATGAAGATGAGTCTGAAAAGCCACCTAAAAGACCAAAACTTCTGTGTTTACTGACCAAAGTTTCAATTTAAATCTACAACATGATCGTTATTAGAAGTGTAATTAACAGGATGAACACAGTTTATGATTGTTTATTCCTCCATTCCATCATCACTTCTAAAAACATGAACTACCTCCTCATTTTGTACTAACTGCTGCAAAATGTAATGTTATTACATAATAGGCAGAAAGAAGGAAAAAAAATGCATTCAAAGAATTTTACGACATTTTGCGTCTATTATCACATCAAGCTGTTTTTAACAATCTTTCATTACATTTTGAAGTCTGATTTATTACGTTGTTACATAATGCGGCATAATAACCCAGCCCATCTCTAAATCCTCAGTGTAAGCTTTCATCATTCAATTCAATTTTTACAACCGTTTGTGCATCACCTCTGCAGCAGTCAGGAAGACATCCTCTGTGATGTGTCGCAAGGCACACGCGGTGACGGCCAGGCCCACGCCGGGGAAGATGTAGGCGTTGTTGCCCTGACCAGGATGGAACGTCCTCCCATCAGGCAGGGTGACGGCGTCAAACGGACTGCCACTGGCGAAGATGCCACGCCCCTGCAGCGAGACAGAGTTCAATATAATGCAAGTTAACCTCAGCATAGACATGCATAAACCACTATATATATAAAATGTGGCTAAACTAAGCTTTATAGTTAGTCATAATAATTAGCTACCCCAATGAAATCATACTCAAGATTATCATGGAATTAAAACCATAATTAAAAGAAAAGTCATACCTGTGCTTTACCTGTGCTAAATTTCATAATAATTTTGTCTTTGTTTTTAAAATAATAGTTACACAATGTTTTACATAGCCATCCATTCACACAGCAGTATGTTGACTCTTTGTGGCAGACAAAATAATAACAATTACAGCGTTAACCACAATGCAGCACTGCGTACCTCTGTGAATGTGTAGCATTCCTCAGCAGTACACTCGGCTTTGCTTGTTGGATTGCTAAGGGCGAAGATGATTGGTCGTTCATTGAAGGAAGCCATGTCCCTGATGATCCGCTCAGAGAAAGCTCCGGCAACAGCAGCAACACCTGGGATGTGAGAGCACTGAAGGTCAGTGGGATCCTCGGTACTGAAGCGTGTCTGGAAACGATCTGCTGATGTCTGACAACATGAACAAAAGTGTTGCTCACCAATGATAGCTGTGGGTTTCAGATCCCTGACCACATCCTCCAGGTTTTTCATCTGAGGATGCTCATGGGCGAATCGCTCCTTCTCATGGGTCAGGTTGTCCCGGCCCTAAGGATGCAGAGTGAGGGGATCAAGTTTAAAAATATTAAAGAAAGAAACAAACATATAAAAAAAACAAAAAAACAAAACAAAAAAAAAACAAACAAATGAAACAATCATTGGAAAAATATGATTAACCTGCATCTTTTCTAAAATTGGTCACAAGCCTACTATGTTGGTTTGAAATACACAAAATAACCTGAATATCTTTCCTGAATATTTGAACAGACAAAATCTTCCAGGGCAGGTAAAGTAACTTTTATAGTTCCCTAACCCATAGTGCCACAAGGTTTTCTCAACTCTACCAAATACTTTTAATCATTCATCCATTCCAAGGTAAAGCTCAAAGTGAAAACCAAAATTCAAAATTTTGCTCTTTAAAACTCCAAAGTTACATTTCTTAAAGGGGCAGTATTATGTAACAATCCTCTTTTTTTTAGCTTTACATCATGTTATAGTGTTATTCTCCCATTAAAAACATACCTGCAGTGTTGCCTTGATTCTTTCATGTATATTTGAGACACTCTTTGATCTCCCGTGGCAACCAATCAGCTGTGAAAAACGCCTGTGTGAACCTAGTCCTGCCTTCGAGACAAAGCTCCTCCTTAGAGCTGCAGCTTCCAAGCTTGGTAGCTTCTGCCTCACAGAGCAGCCCTTCCCCATGTCTCCCCCACTCAGCTCCTTCAGACTAGCCAGCAGCAATTAGCAAACACCTGGTGAAACTGCTGAGCTCATTATAGGAGCTACTTCTCAGTGAAATGCTGGTAAAGGGTTAATAGAGGAGCCATGTTGTGATAACTTCCTGAAGGTTAAGATTCAGAAAGAGCAGGCGCTTTTAAAGAGACAGAGTCCCAATTTAAAGGCATTGAATTACAAAGTAAAATTTATTTTAAGTAATATTTAATATATTTTAACAGTTTATTGATTGTGCTATAAAAACACATAAAACTGCCCCATTAACGTTTTCTCACAGTACGAGCTTTGCATCGGTCACTGCTGTGAGAAAATAAATTGCACCTTCCAACCCAAGTGGATTTTCTTAAGCTAAAATGTGAAGGTAACAAAACTCTCCAGTGCAACATAAACCGAGGACCACAAGGCTTCTAACTGAATATTAATATGTGAAGACTTTGGATTGGAAATACATGGGGTCTCTGGCCTCAAAAACAATTAGCTAAGGCAAATCGTTGCAAATACCTGCATTCTGTTCGGTTTAGTTGGTGTGTGTTTGGGTGCGTGTGTGTTTTCAGTCCCACTAAGACACCTTGACGATGAGTCCCTTTGAGTCAACCATCCAGATTTTTTTCAAGCTTTCTTCTTTGCCGAGTCCCTCCTTCTCCATCGCCATGGAGATGAGCTCGGCAATTCCCATCGCTGCCTGGAAACAGCAGAGAAGGAAGGGGAGAGAAAAGGACAAGAGGAAAAAACAAAAAAGCAAAAACAAAAAAACTGAAAGTTCTGGTTTCAAAACGCCTGACACTGCACCTCATTGGTCACATTAAATACTAGACCATGATTTATTTTATTTTATTTTATTTTTTTACGGCTGATGCACGAACCTCTCCGGCCCCTTGGAACACAATGGTGTGGTTGCTCATTTTGCTTTTGGTGATGCGGAGGGCGGCGAGGAGTCCGGCTACTGCTACAGCTGCTGTTCCTGAAGAAAGAGACCGGAGTCAATTAAACTTTTCTAACACTGAACTCAGAGTTTATAACATTAATGTTACTGTTTATATGTTCAAAGACTGAGTTTTGAATGGATTTGAAAGAAATAAAAAAACAACAGATTAGAACTGCCGTTAGTTTTAGGGTGAATACTGTACATGTAAAAGAAAGGTCTGTCTTTTTGTCCTGAGCTAAAACCCTTCAAAGAAACGACTGTCGTTCAACACTGAAGACTCGGCTCCTCATTAGGCTTATTAATGACATGAAGAACAACAAAATGTTCCACACTCTGACATTTTATTGGGTCACTGTTGACTTTATTGTTCTGCGGCGTCTCAGCCTTTCCGTTCAGAACAAACTGAAGTTTTTTTTGCCATGGTCCACCACGGCTCTTGGTCCATCAGTGGCGTTACAGTGTAGAGATTGTGATAATTGATTTATGTGTGGAAATGTTGTCTAGTGACTTGCAGGAACTCGAGGGAGAAGGTTTCCAGATTTGTGTCTTTTTACAGATTTATAAACTAAACTTTCACTTAACTCCTGAAGAGTTTTGTCCGTCAGGGACAGGGTCGCAACTACATATTATTCAGGTGGATGTGAAAACATAAATCGGCCCCCCCTCACGCTCCCGAAGGAAGGTACGTCACGGTGAAGGAGCGTAGAAATCTTACGCTCGCTCTACTACCACCCCCCCCTTCGAGACGAAGAAACGTAAAAGGTAAAACTCGCTATATGTGCGCGAGGTGAAGGAACGTAAAGGCGCGCTGAAGTGTATGCGAAGGCATCATCGGCCCGCCCCCCCCTCCAGGCGGGGTCTTGACGCCCCCTCTGGTGCAGCGCATGCATGCGCTGCATGCCCACTTTTTGCACCACTGCTCAGGGATACCAGTTTATGCCCAAAACTGAACTTCCTGTCTTGAGCTTTTCGTTCAGTGTTTCCATGTAATGTTCTTTCATTGTGATGCCATCTATTTGGTGGAGTGCACCATGTCCACCTACAGTAAAACACCCCCACAACCTGATGGTGCCACTGTATTTCACAGTTGGATGAAGGTTCAGAAGATCATTATGCCAAAAGAGTTGTATAACTTAAAAATGGTCTCAAAACTGCAATATTATCGTTTATCTCGATAACTTCTCATGACAATTTATCGTCCAGCAAAATTTGTTATTGTGACAGGCACATAACAAAGTAAACTTTGTATATGTGGACTTAAGTTTGAAGGAAGCATTGAAGCACTTTCTAAAATTCTGTCCATCAATATTCTGGCGATAATTGAATATAAATAATTTTGGTTGTCCTGACTGATGTAAAACAAGAACAGATGAGTTTGATTCAATGTGAAATAGTAGGAAAAAACTATACATGTAAAAGTCTTGTTTCAAATGTATTATCTGTGCTAAAAAAAAAACATCTTTCTTTTCTTTTCCTCGTCCTTCTCATCGATCTTTTCTGCTGCTTTAACCTCACTTTTCTCTTCATTCATCATTTTAAACCAAAACTCTTGATACTCTGTTGGTGTAAGGTGAACGGTTTCCCCGGTTACCTTGGATGTCATCGTTGAATGTGCAGTATTTGTTGCGGTACTTGCTCAGCAGTCTGAAAGCGTTGATGTTTGCAAAGTCCTCAAACTGAATCAGACAGTCCATGCCGTACCTGCAAGCAGAAGACATGCATTTCATTCGTGGCTAAACTGCCACGCCGTAAAGTACGCAGTGGGAGAAAACAGACAAGGCATAACTCTGTCAGAGGGAGGAGCTGCTGCTCAACGCAGCACAGCAACACGAGCAATCAAGAGGAACTGTTAACGTTTTGCTGTTAATTGAAAATTAGGCTTTTTGGAGAGAAATGCAATAGAACTTTTTCCACCTCAGCGCCCCCATGTGATTTTAGAACATCACAGAAGGAGTTTTAATGAGGGAGCTCAAGTAAACCAGCAGTGTTCGCTTTTACAAGTTGCTGCTTAGACCACCTGTGCTACCCAGACAACACCTATAAGCTTCTCAAAAAATACCCCATCTTTTAACAAAACATAAGCCCAGCACTACAACTCTGTGAGTTAGATTCAGTAGTGACAGAGGGGAAGGCTTCCCAGGTTTCCAAGGCTTCCAGCAGATGCTGAGGAGTTTACTGGAGGTTTGCAGTTCACAAGCAGCATCTGGACCTGTGACAAAGAAGTTTCTCCTCCGTTAAAACGGGAAACAAAATGATTCTCTTCTTTGTCTCATGTCATTCTCTACATCCTTTAGCCTTTTCTGTAATATTAAACATCGTCATCCTCCTAAAATAATGACCTAGGTCTGCTGAAAGTATTTCAACAACAACAACAAAAAAAAAAAACAAAAAAAAACTTAACAAAAAATGACTTGGGCTGTTATTTTACGAGGATGACAATATACAATATCACTTTTAAGGGAAAATACTGTGTTAATAGTGAGAATTTTAATGTCTGTGCAAATTTTTTTTCTGCCTCATAATGACAAACAGCTCAACAGTATCAACAGACTGCGATTTTTCCTTAAAAAGGTAAACAAGCCTCATTGTATTGGCAGGAAACTAACACTGCACATCTCCTTGAACACGTTGCCTCCATGGTCAAACACAGTAGTGGCCGGGTCAGAGTGTGGGGGAAAGGTTTCTGTTTTGCGCAGAAGTTTAGGGAGAAATTCTGCTCTGAACTCGGCACATTCAAAACGAGGCTGTGGAAAGAAAACAGGAGAAGGTTCGTCTGAACTGGAAATTTAAGACAACACAGCTTCTGTTCCAGTGGCAGAGCGATGGAGGAAATTGGGGACAGGCTGGATAAACATCAGCTTCCAGGACCGAGACACTGGATAACAGTGAGAGGTGCTTGTTTTCAGAGCCATCCTTTCCTTTCTGTTTCCAGGTATTCCGGTCTCCTTTGCTACCCTAGTCCTTTGTGAGGAAAGCATTGTTATTGACCAGCTCAGTAAAGCGGTTTCCCACTTGTTATGGTCACTGCAGAACCGCTTGCAAAGAGCTGGGCGGAAGTGAAGCAAAACAAACAAAAAAAAGAAAGATAAATTTCAGATGCAATAAAACTTTATGTCCTGATGAGAGACTTCTGTCCTGTGACTCACAGCAGGACACTGGACGCCCCGGCGCAGACGCCGACAGCGGCGCGAGCTTCCTGCCAACACCGGAGCAGCGCCGACACAAGAGAAATGTGTTTTCTATCAGACACGCAGCGCTGCTGAGAGACGGCAACAAAGACGAGGAATTATGAGGCCAAAAATGGGAGCTATAAACATTTCATTGTGTTTCGCCTCGAGGACTCGGAGACGGGCGACAAGGCGCGGGGTGGATGCGGGCGCTGCCCTATCGCCAAGCAAAACAGCGCAGCCGCTGTTGCGAGCGTGAGTTCACGCGAGTTCACAGGCTGGCTTAAGATGATCCGGAGGAGAGCTGCGTTCGCCTGCTGCTGCTCGCTGGGAAGGACCGAGCTGCTTTCTTTTAACTTATGCTCGAAAATAGATCTTTTAGTGCAAACCCTAATTGCCTCTCAGATTGAACATAAAATAAACGCATGCATACTTATGAGCTTTCGGTGACCACAAATTGCAGAGTGAATATCTGTGATTGTGGTGTTAAACAAAGGAACACCACTCTGCTGAGGCGCTTCGTTCTGATGTACGCACCAATAAAGATAGGGTCCTTGTACGGTGTTTTATTTTATTTAACAATGTGTATGTGTGGGGGGCAGAGTTTGTCAAAAACGAAGCTTCTGTTCAGCGTTCGGTGTCTTTGTAACTTTCACTGGACACCCTGGGGACGTCAGAAAGTCCCAACGTGTTCCCATGCCAACTAGATTTAAGAAAATGACAAAGACGCAACGACATGATTTGCTTTTATGTTCTCACGGAAGAATTATGGGCAGAAACCTACGCAGGCCAAGGCACACCCAGGAGATTTAAATAGCTTGGTATTATTCCTGACCATGCTTTAAAAAGCAAACTAATCCCTGAGCAGCAGAGGTTGTACCCAGCTACTCTAAGCACCAAAAAACAGGTGGATTTGTGATCATTGACCATATAATTGGGTAACTTAGCATTTTGAAAATACATTTGTATAATGGGAGCACGTCAATTAAAAAAGAAAAAAAAATGTGTGAGGGCTTTTTTTTTTGGCTATATCGAAATTTATTTATTTCGCAAAACTGCAATGGAAACACTTTTTTCGCATCACACAAATCACATGATCAAAAACCGGATGTTGCCACTGGCGCAGATCATGAAGAAGATGATGACAGGAAGTGGTAGGAGGATGATGGCTTGACATGTTTTTTAACGACTTACCACGTGAACAAGCTTATCCACTTTCGATTTCAATGGCATTTCTTACTTAATGGAACCACTGTAACTGTGAAATTGTGATTTTTCAACATTAGTGGAATATTGACAAAGTTTTGTGCACATTTGTAATAGAAACAGCTACCGATGCAGAAAAAAAAACAAGAAAAAAAAACAGTCAATATGCAACAATGGGCGATTCAAATCTGTTTTTGACTACCATCTTATTCAGATCGTCATGCCCACTTCATAAATGATGAATTTTAAAAAATGCAAACTTAATTTGCATACCAGACAGGTGTCTGTCTCCTTTTAAAGCTGGGGTATGCAAGTTTTATATATAGATATATAAAGAACTTTTTTAGATATTACTTAAAACTGTCACTATGTCGTGACAGTGTAGTACGAGACAGATAATCTGTGATAAGATTAAACTCCTTCATCTCCTCCCAGTGCTAACATGAAAAAAAGCACCAATCCAGGTCAATCAAAGTGCTTTGTGAAGCTCTTCATGGTGAGCTGCACTCCAGAGAACTAGACAGCTTTTAAATATGAAACCTTTCATGCATTTTTTTTCCATACATCACAACATTTAAGTCATATGTCTGTTTGAAGAAATTTGAGCAATAGAAACTCATAAGTATTGAAACTAATACGGGGCGGCGGGGGAAACCAGTAGTCTGTCAAAGCAATCTGAGCCATTCTACCAAAACAACACAAGACTGTTTTTTGGCCTTTAACTTTTACTTTCCTGTGATTTATGAGTCACCACAAGAATATGTTAAACAGAAGCAAAGAAAAAATAAATCCAATCCAGGGTTTGCAAAAACTTTATTAAGACTGCTGGGGTTGTCTTAGGGGATCTTTTAGCTGTCTTTAAGAATCTCATCAAGACCTACTAGAGATAATTGCAGATGGAAAGATATGACAAAGCAAACATTCCTCATTTCCGTGTGTTTGTTTAGTCTATAGCTCTCATTTAGGTTCCTATAGATGTAACAAGTGACTCTTTCAAGAAACTCAATCTGGTGTTATTACAGCTGAAATGTGCTGCTACAGGGAAGTAGCGCGATGCGCGTTTCTTCTCCTTTCAGTGTCGAGACTGGAAACTGATGAGGAGGTACGAACCGATTCATTTGGCTGGAGCGCCTTCATGAGGGCTGGACAGCCTTAGACGACCAAAACAAAGGTCACAGACAAGGGCGCTCTGTCCAAACACAGCTGTTGAATCTGTGTGTAGATGCAAGCATTTGTGTACACACACACACACACACGCATTAATAGGATGTGTGTTACCTTTGTCCCTAAGGGGTTTTGTGGAGGAGGCCTTAATAAATCCCCAGCCCACTCCCCGTTCTCCAGAGAGCCAGCATCTCTCAGCACACATTATTTCTCAAATCCCTGAGCCGTCATTAAAAAAAAAAAGAAAAGAAAAAAACAAGACACATTCTGCATTCTTTCTTTCTCTCCCTTTCTGCTGCTCCCTCCATCGGCCTGTCTGCCTGATCCTCACTTTTTTTTCAGTGCCAAGAGTTTTAAAATAGCTGATAGCATTCCTGTAGTGTTTGTATGCCAACCAACCTTGTTTAGGAAATGTCTCAAATCCCCAACCATTCAAAATAAATAAATAAATAAATAAAAAAAGACAAAAAGATATTAACTGGGTAGTTCAGTTTTGAAAGACTTCAAGTTTCTGGACAAACTAAGGGTGTATTCACACCAGCCCTGTTTGGTTGGCTATAATCAAACTCCAGCTTGTTTGCCTGGACGGTTTGGTTCGTTTGGGGAATGTGTGAATGAGCAATCAAATTCTGATGCAGACCAAACTCTGAATTCTTGTCCACATAAAAACTTGGGTTTCGGTTCATTTAAAGTGAAGTTTGGTGCGGTTTGAATGCACGAATGACAAGTGGACTGGAGGCCGCTCAAAAGCATGATCCGGACCATGATGCAGGGTATTCAGGGTAAATATAACCAAAACAAAGTAGTGTGTGTCTGGAGCTAATTTTACCAAAAGGAAAATAAATCCTACAACTTCTAAAATCTGACGCCACCCCATTTTTGTTTTTTGTTTACATTTAGTGAAGAAGAAAGTTGTAATAAGTGTCTTCTTCAGAGGTTTTCCTTCAGTGGTTCTTGATGCAGCGCCACCACAGGCGAGGAGGTGAACAGGTTTTTCAAAGGATTTGGTTAGTTTGTCACAGAGCAGTGTGAAAATGAAAGTATAGAAATGCCTAACCAAGGACTGGAATTGCAAATTTGCTCTTGGTGCAACGCATCAGTTTCAGACTTGTTCTGTTCTATTTTTGTGTTAAGTAAATGAATGACTGAAATGAGAAGAAATATACATTATTGGGTTATCCTGCTGGACGTTTCGGATGGAGAAAGATTCAGTTGTTGATAATTCTGGCAGTCAAAAATATTTTTTTTCTTAAATATTTGAATAGCTCCATAATAACATGCAATGAAGGACTAAATCAACTTAAAAGTTTCTCATTATTTTGATCCAGAAAATCCTAACATAAGAAACGTTCAAATCCTCTTCTACGTTTGTCACAGTCTTGCAGTATTCAGTGGTCTGATGAAACGCTCAGCACAGTTCAGACTCATTCACAAACATTGTTTTTAAGCCATCTGAAAAATGCTGAACTCAAGTCACTTCTGGCTAAAAATATTTAGTCTGAAAGCAAAATATTTCTTGCACTGTCTGTGAAATAAGAAGTTAAGTGTATATTATTATAATTTTATGCTAGGGTCTCAATAGTAAACCTACTGCAGTTTCACCTCCTATACCAATATCTGAAGTTTAGTATTGGCCGACACCGATCCGATACAGAAAAACAGCTGAAATTAATATAAATATATATATTTTTAAAACAGACATAAATGTATTTGATAATATATTTATCTGATAACTCTGCACCAGTACAGCAGATTTAAATACACCAACAGCTTCACAAATTTGGTCAAACGTGTAAAAACAACACAATTTTAATATGAGACTCAGTGCAATTAGGAGTAAAACAGACAATTAAAAAAAATAATAAAAAAAATAAACAAACTGTAGATGGAACAATAGATTGACTATCTTGGTCAAACATGTAAAAAAAAAAAAAAAAACTGCAACAAACCTTCAAAATGGTTCAGAAAGTGCAATTAGGGATTCTAAACTTGATGTAAACTATAATGAAGCGTGATGTCGCTCAGAGCGCAAAGCATAGAATTACACTAAATAGATCTGCTATTATGGATTGGACACATTGTCACCAATACCAGGTCTAGAATTTTTTTTTTAACATTGGGACCAATACAGATGTTAAAATCGGATTGGTGCATCTTTGATTTAAACTATTTGTGTGTTTTTGCCTGGTGTTTAAATGTATGAAACCAGAGCAAGAGGAAATTCTCAAAACTCCCGAGTCTCTCCTTTCTTTCTGTGCTGTGAGTGTGTGTAGTCATGTTACTGGGATCATTGTGAAAACTCAGGAGCTAAGCTGGACGGCCTCAAACCAAACATGAGACTGCATCACTAATCGATCCCCCTGAGCACAGGACAGTTTTGACTAAAAGACTAAAACTCATTTTATGCCAGACTCCTGCTCATCGATGATGACTCAGTGTGGAGTATTTTAGCCCATGTTTAGATTTTCAAAAAAATGAACGTGAATATTACTTTGGAGCTGTAATCATTCATTGAACGTCTGAGCCCATAATTATTCATTTTCCGCCAATCTGGCTCCGGTGGGGAGAAGAAGAAAAGAAGAAGAAGAAGAAAAAAAAAAGAGTCAACTCTGTTCCCTGCATTTGGGAAGCTACCCGGTTATTAAAGTCATGGTTTCCTGTTGCCAGCTGGAGCGGACCCAGACCCAGACTTCTCTCCCTGGACTACAGTCTCTGTGGGTTGAGGATGAGGCTTATCCAGGCCAATGCGTGTTCACGCATGGCTTCGTGGCACATGGGCACAGACATGATGGAACGCGGGGGAAGAGTGTACGAAGGTTCTAATCAGAAACATGACTGCAGGAAACACGCAGGGTAATAATCAGACCAACCAGACTCAATCTGTCTCAAACAATTCCAGCTCCTCAAAGGAAGGTATAGCTCAGATGAGACTCAACCAAATAAGTAACATGTCCAAGCAGTAAACTTTAACAGAGGCTTGTGCAGTCTAGTTAAAGAAGAAACAATGAGCAATATAAAAATGTTTGACGTATTAACATGGCATTATAAAACAACATTAAATATGTTCTTTGACTCAAAGGGGTTTTAAGTACTTTTCCTGGATCCTGCTACCAGGATAAGCAGAGAAAAACAACAAAATAAAGGTGCCCTTACCCTACTGTACTCCAGCTCTGACATCCTCAAAACACTCTTTGGTGAGAGAGTTGTTACTGAATGAGGAGGACTCCATGGTAGCTATTTTCAGTAATGGTGCGGTGTTTAAACTGAAGTCAGAGGAGGTGCAGAGGTGTAAAAAGCTTTTTGAAAGAAACTTACCGTAATGTCTGTCGTTGATCCTTTGTTTAAGAGATTAAATATGAAAAAGCCCGCAGTTTTGGTCAGAGTCTGCTGTGGATCGCGTCCGAATGCCCAGCTACGTTGATGCTACTGCTTATCTCTAGGCCGAAGGCTCTCCGGCCAAGTTTCACGAGGTAAGCGCTGGTAACTTGAATGAATCGAGCATCACGTGTTTAGTCATAGAGTGTTTTGTACTGTGTTCTGTGGGGAATAAATCGAGCATATTTGTTCTAGCAGTAACAGTGTTTGATGCATGTTATTTTGCTGTAATCTGTGGGGAAATAAATCGAGCACATTTAATTCTAGCAGAAACAGCGTTTGGTTTCGTTATTGCCGCCGATCTCCTTCGACCCTGATTTAAAATTTCATAAAACAGTCGTCCATTTAAATAGAGAGCAAGAATTTCAGCAGGTGTCAGGAAGGCCTAATCCAGTATAGCACAGTTTCTCTATTTTAACTATTTAAGCTTCAACCTTTGTTTTTAATATGCCAACAGTTTTTCAGAAGCCTCCAAGTTAAGGAAAGTATAAATGTTATAAAGGGAATCCACAAGTCCAGGAGACTCAATTTGATTCGGGACCAAAATTGCAACATTGTTCCATTTTTGGCTGGTGCGGTTCACTTTCACACTGCACTGTGTCAAACAAACCAAACCCCTTGAACAACTTGTTCCTCCCTTCTAAGTCAATGTGAGAAAGCGCAGACGGAGAACTGAAATGGGATAATAATCAAGAGGAATTGTCCGGGAAGGCAACGGCTAGGCTACATCTCCCCAAATGCATCTGACTTTCAAGGCAAGCTAACTAGAGTTCTATGAAAGTAATGAAAGTCACACCAACAGGGTGCTAACTTATATAAGATAATTATACCGATATCAAATGTCAACATTGTATTAATTTTGTCTGTTGTTTTAAACTACAACTAAAACTCTGTTTTACAGTGTCTGGTCTTTCACAAAATTATCCCATAGTCATCCGAGAAGCGACAAAACAGTGACGAATAAAAACTTTTGCCAACCAGAATGTCAAATTGTTTGAAAGGAGGTAAAACTGAGTTAATGTTGAGGTAAACTCCAGACCTCTGAATCCTGCAGCATCTGGTCACTTTGCATGGTAAACTGCTTAACATTTTTCTTTTAAGGGCCCTGTGCGATTACCGGCCCGAAATGATGATAGCAGACGGAAGAAAGGAAGTGGGCAAATGACGACTGGAAGGGTCAGTGCGGTCATCGTACCTGTCCGAAATGGCTTTCATAAATTCATCGATCAGGTCATCGTAGGCCTGGCCTCGGACTCTCTTATGCCTCAGGCCGATGTAGAAGGGGTCCTTCAGTAGTGCCTGGAAAATAAATGAGTAATAAAAAAATCAATACATAAAGGAGGTGGTAATTGATACCAGAAATTTCTTGAGATTTTGCAACATTAATTTTTACTGCGAGCCCTGCTGCTGAGCTTGCACACCTTTTCTGTGAGACTTCATGGAAATTGCTCTGCAAATGCAATTCACACCAGATCAGCAGTCCCAAAAATTACTCAGCGATTCCATGGCTGATTGTGTGTACTCCTTCTGCTATTTAAAAAAGTGAGCAGAAACACATCTCTGCATGAGCTCTGACTTGTATTCGTACAGTTTTTAGACCTCTGTGATGACAGCCACGTGTTGTAGTAAGTGAGAGCGGTTCGTCGTGTGACATAAATTCACACCAATTTGCAGACACTTCTCAGAGTTAAGCAAATCTTTCAGTCAAATGATATGGTCATGATTTATGAACAGTGGTTATTATAACTATGCAGCACTAGAAAAGCTGTGCTATTCCTCATACTGTGTTAGTTTTGAAAGGAGCATGCATTGTTTTAAATCTGTAGCTGTAGGAAACAAGTTCAGATTGGGGACAAACCTAACCCAGTGGGAAGAGCAAATTAGAGGGAGGATTAATTTGACCTGTTGACCAGAACATTGCAATGTTATCAAGAATGAAGGAACACCAACGTGAAGTATGAGGAGTTAGGAACTATATATCAGAGTAAACCATTCAGAAGGAAATGAAAAGAAACAGAAAAGAGACTTTTGAGTCAGGTGCAAGGAAAGGTCATCAGTACTTCCTTGACAGATGCCTCTAAACCTTTTTCACATTCTGTCAAGCTACACACACAAATTTTAACTTTCTGGGTGTAGTGTTGTGTTGTGTTTCAGACAAAATATTCCAGCTCAGTCAGATGAGATGGAGAACGTCTCTGGCTCTCAATTGGATTTAGGTCTGGGAAATTCAAACTCATGGTTCTGCTTTGATCTAAATCATCCCGTTGGGGTTCTGGCTGTATGTTTAGGGCCATGAATCTCCCACTTTGAAGTCTTTGACAGCCTCCAATATATATTCTTCCCAGCATTGCCATGTATTTAGCTCCATCCATCTTCCCTTCAACTACAACCCACCTCTCTCTCCCTGCTCAACTAAAGTACTCCCACAGCATAATGACACCAACACCATGCATTTCCAGCTTGACTGTTGAGCTCTGTTTGTTTTTCAACCAACTCTGTCCAAAAGGTCCAAAGCATGATCAATGTACATGGCCCGTTGCTTTAGGCCTGTCTTGTCTACTTTAGATGCCTCTACAACTTTCTTCCTGACCCGTCTACTTTCTTCCTTGTTCTCCATGATGTTTGTTCCTCATGTTCTCTAACAGACCTCTAAGGCCTTTACTGAACAGCTGCATTTATACTGAAATTAAACTACAACAACATGGACTCTATTTACTGGTTGGAAGACTTCTGAAACAAGATGTTTCCACAGGATTTAATTTCAGAGTATGACTGTAAAGGGAGAGAAATATCAAGAGTATTTTATCACCTAATAGTCCGGTAAACTTGGTTCAACTGGGGACCAAAATTGCAACACTTGTTACATTTTCAGCTGATGTGGTTCGCTTTCACACTGCATTGTCAAACAATTGAAACCCTTTGAGCAAGTTGTTCGCCTCCTTTGCATGTGGTGGCGCTCAGCTAAAAATAAAATGACACAAAACCCTCTGAAGAAGACACTAAGCGCACATTCGTGAGAGTGTGAGATTTTTGCAGTTGTAGGATTTTTCTTTTGTTTTTGGAAAAAGACCACAAGCCATTTGCCCAATTAGTACTGAACCAGAGTTTGCCTAAAAACTCTGGTCACCAGTGTTTAGTGACTGATAGACGGTAATCAAACACTGGCTAGGGTCAGTGTTCGATTAGACATTCAGACCTCTCCAAAACAACCGGGCCTTCAAGGCAAAGAAATCACAGTTTGGTTAAAGCGGAGTAAACAAGGTTGGTGTGAATGCAGCCCCAGTTTTAAGTTGCTTACTGGTTTTATATGACATGGATCATTTCGTACATCCCAGAAAGTTTACCTGGGATGTACGAAAGTTCACGTTTTGTCCAAAAGGTCAGTGAACTGCTGTGCAGCTTAGTCATGCTGTACTGGCATAGGCAGCTCTTACTTCTAGACATGTCAAATTAAAGGCTGCCATGAAGATGGGCATGACTTTGAGAAGACATAAAGCAAACTTTCCATGGCATGGTCAACAGTCAGCACATCCAAGAACAGCTCAAAGAGCTTATGCTGGACATTTATTTAAAGATGGCAACTCATTTCCTGGCAAGTCCTTAACAGATAGTTATAGGGAGGGTTTGGCTGAGTTCATTGGTAACTAAAGCAGGGGAAGCCTTTTTCTGGTAAGTAAGTAAAATTTATTTATGTAGCGGTGTCATTATGCCGTTTCTCAAGGAAACTGGTTTTATGTCATTGTGAGATTATAATAAGAATTTAACACAAGCGATGCAAGAGCTTGGGAAAGAATGAAAAGCTCAATGAAAGGCAGTGGATTCTATGAGTTCATTTAGAAATGGGGACCAAACCTGCTTCATGGGTGAAAGAGAAGAAGCCCTGAGTGGTTTTAAAGTGGTCTGGTCTCATTGACCTGTGATGAGCTGCTGACATGAGTTGTCCTTCTGTCCTAGATTATCTTCTGTTATTTGACTGAGCTGTCCTTTCTATTCTTCAAGCCCCTTTCTCTTGGAAATTAAACCTCTCATGAGAGGCAAAACTATCTTTGCTCACTAAGGCAACTATTGTCAAAATGTCAGCTTTAGGGATAGCGATATGATGTGTTAATATTAATATTTAATCTATTACTTTATTTGTCCTGCTCGACAAAGTTTCAGTAGTGAAGAAGTTTATGTTACACATTGGGCTGAAACCCAAAGAGTTACAAGAAATCATGAGATCCATAACAGCCAAGAACTTTAGCTGTAAAGTCCCATCAGTGATCCACACACAAACAGCACATTGTCCAGGATGACATGGTACATTCATGAGCCAATGTTTGCGCTGAGCTTCGTCCTAAAGATGTTAGACTGAGTTCTGCCTGTCTCACTCATAATTTCTATCTGACGGTGCTAGCAGGGCACAAGGACACGGAGAAATCTAGAAAGATGTCATTTATTTTGCACAGACTGAGGAACTATGAAATATGAGTTTAGAATTACAGCTTTGGAAGTACTGAAAGATTTTGCTACTTTGGTTATATAGTTAGTTTTCAAATGTTAAAAAATAGTTAAAAATTGACATCTTAGATAAACTAAGATTAGGTTTGAAAAGGATCGCTAACTGCAACACCAAGGAACGTCGGATGGCAAAAGGACACTGCTTGTTTTCATTATTACCCAAGAGGGGCTTGTTTTTCGAAGCCACCAGCATGCATTGCCCATAACTCCTTGGCTATTGCCTGCAAGTCCTTGGCTAGCATTGCCCATAACTCCTTGCCAGACATGCATTCAATAGTAACCAACCACTTTACTGGCTAATGAATAGTTGGTTCACTCCCATCACTTCCATGACCACTTTGGGCTTCAATAATGCACCACAGATCCAACATTGTCTGCACGCAAATATCTTCACCCAAGTTTAGCAATGTTGCTATGGAGTCAGGCTAATTTTTTTTATTCTTCACTATCATTTTCAGGTCTACTTGCTATGTGGGTAATTGTAGCTGTGAATGATCCCTCCTATAATCCAGGGAATGAAGATTAGCAATGAAAATTTGTGGTGCGATTGTTTCAAAATGGTCAGTTTTAAAACTGTGCCTGGACACTCTATGCCTCAAAACATGCCACATTCTGTGCAGCCCTGATCAGATTGACCACCTCCTCAGTACCTGGGCAGGCAGGCTCTCCTTCTTATCAAGTAGGTTTCCATCTTCCATGTGGGAAGGTTGTTATAATATCCATTGTAAAACAAACAAACAAAAAAAAACTCCTGCATAACTATGTGCCTCTGTCCTCAAAATATAAATGCTAACATACATGCTAACCAGCTGCTGACTTTACAATTACTGCTAAGATAAACTGTCGCCTGACTCATCCAGTGAAAGCCACAAAGTAAATAAGTCCTAAAACCTTAAATTATAAGTTTGAAGAAAAGAAACTTCAACGTTGTGGGATCTGTCTGTTTAAGTTCTTAGATGTATTCAAGCCTCTCTATTAATCCCTACACCCACTCAAGGATAAACACAATCCTGTAATAGCAGTCATTTTAATAATTAGCCAAAGCAACCACTGCCTCCCTCCTGCTCTTCCTCCATTATGCATCCAGAATCGGGGCTGTAGAGTGAAGCAGGTTACCAAGAGTCCACGTTCTAGCCTGCCGTCTTCATGACGCTAGTCGAGAAGAGCTACACATGCACACGCACGCACGCGCACACACACACACACACACACACACACAAAGCGGCTCCATTTATCCAATTACATCCCATTTAGCTTGTCATCCCTTCAGAATGGCAGAAATAAAGAAGCCTCTACCAGGGCTTGGCAGAATACAGTGAAATCTCAGTTATAAGCATTTGCAGGGCAAGAAAGCCAAAAATATGTGCGCCTGCATGTATGTGTACACGGTGTCTTGTGAAAATATTCATACCCCTTTAACGTTTTCAAACTTTGGAAACTTTAATGTTTTTAATCGGGGTTTAATGCGCTGTTCGTTTTTATCCCCGTGCAAGACGTCCAAGACGCTGGGTTTTAATCGAAGTCCTAAGAGACAACTAGCTGTTCCACAGAAACTATTGCATGCACTTATTTATGATCCAAAACCTTTCCTCATTCTTTCTAAGAGGTGGTTTGACTTTATTTTTTCTGAAGTCTATCTGAACTGCACAAAGGTAAGGACTAAAAACTAAGAAAGAGTGATGACTGAAAATGACCTGATGCAGTATACATCTGATTTAAACTTTTATCAAAGATGGGACACACACTATGCAAACATTTTCAAACACTAATGTTGAAAACTCTTAATGACGTAAAAAAATTAATAAATAAATAAATTGAGAGCAAAGCGCATATTTCATGTATATAAAAAACATCCTTAAAGTATTTATTTTTTGTTTGATAAACAGAATTAAAAATTTTGCCATCATAAGTTAAATTTGCGTTGTATCTATGGACCTGAGGAAATGGCGATAAAACTACAGAGAGAAAATCAAGTAGAATTTTGGGATCAAGAGGCCCATAAAGAAAGAGGTCAAGAGCTGCAGCAGAATTACTGCAAATGCTGTATCAATCAATCAATCAATCAAATTTTATTTGTATAGCACATTTCAGCAGCAAAGCATTTCAAAGTGCTTTACATCATTAAACACAAAAAGTCATGCAACATTGAATCAACAATAAAAAACTTTAAATTTCATCAAAAAAAAAAAACAGAGAGGGGGGGACTGCAACCCGCAACCCTTTTCAAACAACTGGAGGACTCACCCCTTCAACAACGGAGGGGACTGTAACCCTGTAAAGATTAAAAGCTGAAGTGGAGGATTTGGCAGACCAATGAACAATTTTACTCTCAATTAAATTTGAACTGACTATTATATCTTTTGTGTGTTTTTTATTTTTATTTTTATTTTTTGTAATATGCTGGTATTTTTACGGCTGAAATGGAAACGTTTCCTGTAAGCCAAATACTAATTAAATGATCAATGGGAAAGTTCCATCAGTTTGTGACATTATGATTGATGAAAAACTGTCTGTTGCCTTAACTCAGAAGGCAGCATAAAAAATAAAAAATTAACCAATTACCGACACGACTACAGCTCTCCAAGCTGCTTTTCAGCCCAGACCGGCAAAGAAAAAAAGGTACTTTCCCAACTGGCATGGGCAGAGATGCTTACCTCACCAAAGCACAGAGTGTTTCCTGATTGTAAACTGTGAAATGTGTTTGCTACACTTGGCTGACCTCTGAGGCATGACTAAAGAGGAATAATAACTTTACTTCTTTTTAAAACAACTATAGCCTTGTCAAACATATAATATACATTAGTGTTTGGATTAGTTTCCCCCATCAGATCATCAAATACATCTTTAATAGTCAGACAAAGACAATTTGAGTGAATTGAAATAAGCAGTTTTGAAATGATTCTTTTATTAAGGGAGGAGGTAGTCTAAAACCGCATCGTTAGGTCGTTGAATTCTGAATAAAACTGGATTCTGTTTAGGGTGTTCAAGTAGAGAGGGCTGAATAAAAGCGCCACACTTCTCAGACTTTGATTTGTGTTGAATTTTTAACATCACATCTCATTTTTGAGACATCACTGCTTACCTGGTTGTCTGTGCCGACATCCAGCAGGACGGGCAGGCACTGCTGGGGAGGCATTCCCCCACAGGCCGTGTAGAGGGCCAGCTTCCCCACTGGGATGCCCATGCCATGGCATCCCAGATCTCCCAGTCCCAGGATCCTCTCTCCGTCCGTCACACAAACAGCCTGTCAGTCAACCCAACAGTCAGAACAGAAACCACATCACTCATTCCTCTGTTAGAAATCTCAGCTAACATACTTGTTAAAATAAAACAAGGAAATAGTCCAATATCCATATTTTGCATATTTTTTAAAAAAGCTATTTGATTTCCACAAATTAAACAGTGGTCTAGATTTGCCTAAAAATAAAACATTTTTATGTTCACGCATGTTTCCCCAGCAGTTTCCTCTGCATGTAATTGATGATGCCGCCACACCTTCAGAATGATGTTCATTTTCTTTTTCATATATGTTATAAAAAGGGGGGAAAAATTATATATTTATGTATACAACCTATATTTACGCACTTATAATAACCATGATCATTAAATATCATTACATATTAAAATTTACTTTTAGAAAAACCCACACTGCTGCATTGCTAACACTAGCTCCCGTCTGTCTAGCTGCAACGGTTACAGCGTGAATCTGAAGAGTGTGGGGGGCCCGGAGCTGATTAACGTACCAGGCTTTACTGGCTGTTCATTTTGTTTTGGGTTCCAACACGTTGGGAAGATCGGCTTATAAACATCTCCAGCACATCACTCCTGAGACAGAATCTCACAGCCTTGTTGGAAAATGGAACAAAATCCAAAAACTTCAGAAAATGGGTATTTCTAACTAGAAAACCAAGTCATACCTGTTGGTGTCGAAGTCAGTGTCATTTTGGGCCATATAAAATACCTAAATGTTCTTAAGGGGCCGTTTGTGTCAAAATGTGCTGATAAAACCAATTCAACTGTTAAAAAAACAGTAAATAGCTGTTTGTTTCAGCATTCAGTAAGTGTTTCTTAAAATTTAATCATACTGAACATCTTTTCACACTAATCAGTCCATCTGGGATTTTGCGATTGTTTTTGTTAGCAATCAAAGTGACAGATTTTGTGGAACTAATTTAGAAATATTTGAAAGGAATTTTTCTGATATTTGTGCAAATGTATGTTGTTTAATGTGACTTTTTATTAATCGTTGATCACAGTCTTCAACTTGACATCAAGTAAAGCTAAGGCAGCAGTCACTTAAATCTAATGTTTTTAGCCAATTTTGAGAAAAATTTGCAGTAAAAATCAGAAAAAAATGTGGGAATCTGTGGATTTCTTGGGAATTTGGTTTGAACTTTGAGTAAGTTATGCAGATTTTTTGCAAAAGGCCACATGAAATGTTATGGCGGGCCACATCTGGCACACCGGCCTCGACTTTGACACGTGCTGTAGAGCGTATAGATGTATCGTTCACGAGCGATTTTACTCTCTTTGTTGTGAACGGCAGGACTCCAGTCTCAGTTAGAGCCGTTCTTTGTATTATTTTATTTTTTTACAATTTAGCTTGCTTTTAATGCTCCGTACACAAGCCGACACCTACTATTATTTTTATTGAATCTGGAATAAATAAAATGGATACAATTGATAGAAATGGGTGGATAATCTTCATAATTAATGCTGCAAAAGTACATCTTTGCTTCTTTATTTTGCCATGTTTGAACAAATATGAACTTTTACACTACGGATCCTAGAGCAAACCCTGCTCAGTGAGAGCACCAAATATAATCAATAAACTTTCCTCTACTGCTTTACAACATCGTTTATGTAACGCCTGACGTTAGAAAAGGAAACTTTTACACTTTTACAAAAAGTGTCACTGAAAGTGCAACACTTTCACAGCTTTATTCCTCCAAAAATCTCGCAATTTTTGAATGTGCTTGATTAGTTTCCATGCTGTTTTCTCTTCTGCCATCTTGCCAAATCTTGCCGATATGTTCCAGTAGCGGCTCAGGCTCATCAGAGAATGACAACCTTGGCTCCTTTGTGAAATGTTGAAAGTAGGACGTACCCACTGAGGTTACGATAAGACCACCTTGAGAACGCGCAGCAGCATTAACAGAGCTCAGGTACAGTAAATGCCTTGCTGTTGACAGCTGTGAACAGGTGGCTGCGGCTGCGGGTTCAGCCGACATGCGAGGAATGCCTGGTGGTGTCGTCATGCTGCTGAGAGCGCGACGCCTTTTTATTTATGAAGTGCAAAGAGGGGCAGAGACTGTTGAGCTTTACTCTGGAGCAGCAGAAATCAGTCTAGAGTTGACCAATCGCAGTCTAAGGTCACCCTGATGCGAATGACTGCTCATAATTTGTATTAGTGTTTTCATAAGTGAGATAACATTTCCATAATTCTCAAACTTTGTTTTAAGGAATCTCTGTTCAGAGTAGAATTGTCTAATTTAGGTAAAAGAAAAACATATTTACTTCAAGAAAAATAGTGAAATAGCCGTTTAATTTAGCAAAATAGGAGTATAATCAAGTACTTTAATGTCGTTCGCAAGTTGACAGTTTTGTACAGTGTTCTCTCGACATGGACTGAATGTGAATCATCCGAACAGTTATTCTTGGGAGAAGTGACAAAATGTTTTTTGTTTGTTTGTTGACCCATAACCGAGCACTTTGACACCCTGGGCAGGAAGCCATATCGCATTTATGAAAAAAATGTTGGGAAAAATTATTTATTTTCCATATCTTGGGATTTGCTTTTTGGAGGGATATGACTAATAACTGGTTCCATGGGTCATTGCTTCTCTGCAGTCGACTTTGGCTGCATTATTTTTGTGTATTTTTCTTATGGCACCCACTATATGTCAAAATTGATCAGTTGCCATTAATTAGTTCTGATCAATAAATCCGCAAGATTAAAAAGTTCCACATTTTGTCTGTAATTGCATTCGAAAACAGCATATTCTGTGATGGACTTTAGTTTAAGTTCAGCACAAAAAAAATAAAAAAAAACTTCCAAGTCAAAGGTTTACCTTTATGTCCTTTTCTGGCCAGTTTTGGAGAATTGAAGCAATGTGCCCTCGGTCGTGAACAGTGATGAAAAGCCCCCTGAAATCACACACAAAAATATACAAACTTCAGCTTCCTTTGTGACAACGTGGTTTTGTCACTTTCTGGGTTTGTTTTTTGTAAAAAGTGCTGCGTATCCCTTAAACATTAGATGCAACACAAAAGCAGCACACCGCTCCCTCTGAGTTTTGAGTGAGAAGCAGTTTTAACCTCGCAGACTGATGTTAAGCTGGTGTTTTTCGCACAGCTTTTCTTTGTTTGACCAAAACTTTATTAAATTCTGATGTCACCTAAGTGCAACTTAAGTGCTGATCCCAGAGCTCAGGACCCCTAAGAACTGTGTTTAAGACACCGAGACAATTCAAAATATTCATTTGGCTTAGAATCACACCCTTTAAAAGAATCTTCCCTTCTTTATTACCCTCCTCAGTAGCATCAATGTCCTTTGATCCAAGACAACTTGAAGGAAAACAGTTATTCTCCGAGGGAGAGAAAAAAAACAAAAAAAAAAACAGGCAGCATTATTCCAGTCTAATGCTCGCATTGTGTTAGAATTTTGCGAAAAAGTACTGACATTTTTTGATAATTTAGTAGATCTCAGGTCACTACTGGTAAGCACAAGTAAAGCAAAACAAATTAAATCCTGAAAGGAAATGCAGCGGGGCAAGAAACAAGCCACAAACATGTCACACTAAAACGCTGAGCTGAGGTAACAACAGGTGGTAGTTTCAGGTGAACAACAACCTGCAAGCACAAAGAACAGCTTTAATATCTGATTCTGACAAGTTTAAGACTTTCAACAGTAAAAAATGGATTCAACTTCAGATGTTTGTTAGTAAGAATCATGTGATTCCGGTTAAACTCAGAGGTCACAGGTTGTAAAGAGCGACAGCGGCCTGAGGCTCTGGCATGTTTGCTTTGCAGGGAAAACCGAATGTCTCCTCTAATTGATTGTGCAGGTCAAACACACCTGAGGCCATCAGAGAAGCTTACACCTTTTTATGTTTTAAAAAGGTACAAACCTGAAGAATTTGGGTTCTAAATCAGTCCTTACACACACACACACACACACACACACACACACACACACACACACACACACACACACACACACACACACACACACACACACACACACACACACATATATATTTATCTGCACGTAAGCTTAGAAATAGGTAACTCTCTTATGACTACTAGTTGCTGTAGTAAGTTACATTTGATCAGTTTAATAGTTAATAAAAATGTAGTGTTGTGTTCAGGGTTGTTGATTTAATTAGGCCTTACATGTTTGAAATTAAGTATTTGATAAAAACCAAGAACTGTTTCTTTAAAAAAAACAGAAATAAAGAAGAAATAAAGAGAAGTACTGCCCAGGATAAAGTTTGTTTTTGTGCTTCTATGTTAGTGAAAGTGAAAGGTTCAACTTAATAACTATTAGATTTTTTTTAATATGGTGATTTGCAGTGTTTTTGAAAATAAATTGATACTAATGGTACATGCTTGAGGTGTAATCGCAACCAGAAATGATGGTTTGGTAAACAGCTTTAAAGTAACAAGGTTGCTACGTTTCAGTCAAGAGAAAAACAAAAATGTTTACATATTTTACCTTTATTCAACAGTGAACAAAGTTTGTTTGGATTTTGACAAAAATGTGACAAAATTAACGCAAGACTTAAATCTTAAGTCTCATTAAGATTTAAGTCTTCATGAGACTTAAATCTCCTTTAAGTCCCATTGAGAACGTAAAGGAGATTTGCTTTGATTTAGTCAGTTAATAAACGACAAGGTGATGAAGAAAATGGATGGGAAGATTAATCATAAACCATTACTAAAAAAAAGGGGGAAAAATGAAAATAGTTATGGTATATGTACAAAGGGAGGGAAAGGAAAGAGATTGACTTTTAGTAACCAAACACTGACTGCTGTAATTTATCCTTCCACCGCAAAGTTCACAGAAGGGTCACTAGGCCACAGACATCTGGCATTTTGCTTTATTTACATTGTAAACTTTATCTGTGCAGCGATCCACACTGACATTTCTACACTGCACTGCTGTGCAAAAAAAAAAAAAAAAAAA